>NW_023503584.1:3112414-3242994 GCF_014529535.1 Bradysia coprophila
CGGTCCCCGAATGACTGAATCTCTGAAAATTAACGTAATCTACCTTATTTTCTCTGATCCACTTGAGGACTGACCACATCGTTTGATCCTCTCACAAGACTTTTAAAGATTCTTACAATCAAAGAGATGGTTTTCTTGTGATTGTGAAAAGCAAACTTATTCTTCTTCGGGTTGTTTGATACATTCCTGAAGAGGCCTTGAATGGCTGCAAACGAAACCACTCTCAATTTTTTTCCCTCAATAGGCAGACCCAATTGGCATATATTTGTAAATTTGGTTGACAAATGATTTTCAAAAAAAAAAATCCTCTGAGGATTTTCTGATCGTTTTCCAAGGATTTTTTAGGGGTGTTTTACCGATTCTGGTTGGATTTTGATTTTTTTTTTTTTTAATTTCATTTTATTTGATTTTTTTGAGCGTTTTAAAGGATTTTCTATGAATTTGAGTATTTTTTGTCGTAAAATTTTGAAGGATTTTCTAAAAAATTTCATCTATGAAAATCTTCTCGAGTTAATAGTCGAAAAATTACATTCCCGCATGGATATCGTTGTCGCTAGAAGTGAGTGACATGTATGACTATGGGTTCATTGGAAAGCTAAGGTCGGGTACTAAATTGCCAAATTCGGTAATTTTGATCCAACAAGGATGAAGTGCTAAATAAAATTATGGTTCTCCAATATATCTTTAGGAATTATATTGACCATCCCAAAGAAAAATGAGTCCGATTTTTCGAAGTCCCCTTGCAAAGGAATCACTCAGAAAACTTGAGAGAAATAATTGAAATGTAGAAAAGAAAGAAAATGAAAAAATTGCGGGTTCAACGATCCTACACCTCAATTTAAAAAAAAGATAATGAGAAATCGAATTAATCATTTGAGTAACTTCTAACGTGCCTTAATCGGTCGTAATTCTTAATCTAAATCGTTGAAGCGGAATACTTTCAAGTGTCAGTTTAATTACTGGTTTAAAGTAGAATTGTTTCGTAGGCATCACGTACCCACCACGTCGCGATGTGCATAAACATGCCCAGCTAACTCACAATTCCCAATTTATCCAATAAAATAACCCATTTCTTACCGTTCTGTGATATAGCCGCATGAACAATCGCTGAATATTTCACCAAATCACAGTGGTGTGTTCCACTTGTTCAAATATTTATTTCACCTTGGAGAAATAAACAAAACCTTAACTTAATCATTTTGATTGACGAGTAATAACCTCTGATTTCAGACTAATTGATATTACTGCCTAGGTGTATGTATGAGTGTATGCGCTCGAATGTATTTAGAAGTTTAGTGGCGTTTTGTCTTTATGAATTTTCAAAATGTGTAATATCCTTAATCCACTTATAATCCCTTGACTTGATGCTAATATATTGAACGCGATTGCACAACGATCATTCGATTATTGCTTTCGGTTAATTAATTTAGTCGACGAGAGTAATTTCGATAAATTTAAACTTACACCAAAATTGTCTTATCGACTTTATCACACAAATTTTTCTTTTTTTTATTAAATTTCAGGGAGGAGATATCACCGCACTTCTGAGAGTGCACCCATTAAAAGAGTTTTTCATTTTTGCAGTTGAATTTTCTATCTGAAAAACCATAGAATCGAATCTTCGGAATCAGATTAACGAAATTGATTACAGTTTCCCCGTTCGACGACAAAATTTACTTCGAATATTCTGTTTCATTGTCAGTTTCGGTGCATTTCACGTTTATTACTATATTCACAAACCGATAAGCTGAAGAAAATTTTGATCCAAAATGTCTTAGAAAATTTCAACTGGGAAAATGTGTTCTACAAAAATAGTTTTGATTTGTTCCGACATCGGTCACACACAAATTTTCTTAAATTAATTATTTATCCAGTTACACAGAATTAAATTTTATTTGTTAATATAAAAACACAGTTCAAACACATAAATGGGGGTAAAAAGCTCGTGTGTGCGACCACAACCACAAAATATGTTTAGGGAAAAACCAATAAAACGCGAACGGTGTTTATGTGAACATTGGCGCGCCACGAAACTATCCGATCGACTTGTGACAAAAGCGCACAATCCTTCAACATTTCAACATTATGAAACATAAGGATATATAATACCAGAGAGCTTGAGCGAGAAATGTTCGTAACAGAGTTAAACAACTAAACAAATACACTCACTCTGCATTCACATCAAACATGCGCATTTCATACTACCGGGGAGTTTGTATTTATATCCAGCATATTTTGCATGTGCACGTAAGGTACACGAGTAAACGAGTACATGGAATCACATTTATGTAACACTTGTGTCGGAGAAAGGTCAGTTCTTAGGAGCTTGCACGATACAATGAAGGTGTTACTTATAAGGACCTCTCGTAACAATGTTTTTAGACACGAATTAAGAAGAAATCAGAATCTGAACATTCAAATATCTTATAATAAAATTAAAAGTTGAAAGTCGGACTAGCTCGGAAAAAATTTATTTATTTGCCAAATATTTCGATCTCAAATCGAGATCAAATCAGTGGCTGTAACGATAATTCAGTCGTGATACAAAAAGACAACAACAGCAAAAAAAATATAAATTATCACCTCACTGTGACTCCAAAAAGCAAACTCTTCGAGAAAAAAAAACTTTCTCGAGCGTCAAAATAAACATCAAATTCTAAAACTAAATGATAATTTACATTAGAAACATATCAAGAACACTGACTAAAAGCTCAGCTTACATAGAACATCGGTAGTCACGCAATGATCGGTAAATCAACAACAAACGAAATTGTATTTTCTTAGAACATAAATTCGAGAAAAAAAACGATAAACCAAAAGTGGTGAACGTCGTAGCACTTAGAAACTCTACTAAAGTGAATCCAGTTGAAAAGAAACCCATTGTGGCGATACTGTATGTCAAAGGTCTTTTCGAACGTTTAAAATCAGTATGAAAAGAAGAACTCACTTTGGCTGGCGAATTTCTTGATAAAGTTCAGGTCCATAGACGTACATATCATTGAGTACTTCTGGTCACCAAATGGAAAGTGTTAAGAAATATCAGAATGATTCACCTTGCATGTGAACTTCATTAAATGAGTCTACAAACATCTTATAAGACATAATTTGTAACTTTATTTCGGTTAAAATTGGAAATAAAAAACTGCCTCAAAAATCTTTCGAGTAAGTCGAGTTACCCACATTTTGACATCGTAAAGAATACAAGCCAGATAGCGAATAGGGCAATTTTGGTATTTTTGGAAAGATGCGGTGTCAGGTTGTGAGATATAGTAGCAACTGAAGCTATACCCAGCAGTGTATGAGCTAGACATGACCAGAAAGCTTCCCGATGGTGAAAAAAACCAGTGAAAGCTGTCCACATTCACAAAGTAAAAATGTTAAATTTCTTGTTAGTGCATATAACTGTTCGGTAGACCAGAGTCAACCAGTACACAGCAATTAATTTCATTTTTAGTCGAAATTTCCATACATTTCCATTAAAAAATCTCAGAAATCTGGGTACCAAAAAGAAAGTGTTTTAAGATCTTTTGAAAAAATTAAAAAAATTCCTCCCAATTTTTTGATAAATGGGATGTGCCTGCCTTCATTTTAAGCCAATAAAAATGAAAAATCGGTTAGGGTGCTCAATGACAAAACAATAAAATTGGACTTTGATGCCTCATGCTGACTCACAGCTACAACCTTTCGACCCGACGATACTTTTATTATAAACGTCCGTCAATTCTCTACAAACTACCATTAGATCCAAATCGATTATGTCGTTTAATTCTGGGGTAAAATTTTCTGAAAAGGTCCTGATTTTGAAATTTTCAAATTTTCTTAGAGTCGCCCCGAGGCGGAGAGTTCGTTTAAAAAAAAAACTTCTACGAAATGATCACCTTGAAATTCCCTATCGATAGCACCATAAACGTTCGGAAACGAAAATGGTGTGTCCGATTCAAAAAGTGTCACCTTTTATTTAGGCACTTTCGCTTGTCGCCCTCACTTCGTTCTGGCTACAACTCGCGAAATTGCCTGAAATATACCGTCCAAAAAAATGCGTAAATAACTATTTTGCTGTTTTTGTCTTTTTGTATCATGGTTGAATTATTGTTACAGCCACTGATGATGATCTCGATTTGAGATCGAAATATTTGGCATATAAGTTGCTTTTTTCAGAGCTATTCCGACTTTCAACTTTAACTTCATATGTCAAGCTCATTCTCGAATACGAAAGACCTTGTTTAAAGGGCTAGTCATCTGTTATCGACACTGACGGCAGATATAGGCGATGAGGCCTGGCAAGTTCTTATAGAGAATGTTTTATATAAACTAGGAGGTGGTGTTTAATACAAAATCTGTCACTTCAACGTTTATATCAAACATTCTCTATAAGAACTATCCAGGGCTCATCGCCTGTATTTGTCATCAGTGTCGATAACAGATGACTAGCCTTTTATACAAGGTGTGTTTGAGGGTCCTTCGCAATTCATCTATAAACATTGTTTCGAGAGGTCCTTATAAGTAACACCTTCGTTGTATCGTGCAAGCATTATAAAATCAAGCTCCTAAGAACTGACCTTTCTTCGACGTGTTATATAAATGTGATTCCACGTACTCGTTCACTCGTGTACCTTACGTGCACATGCAAAATATGGTGGATATACATACACAAAGGAAGTAACGGATTTAATGGTTTTGTTGCGATAAAGTGTAATGCTTGATTTCCTCTTAAGCCGTTTACACTTCGTTTAGCTTAACCACGCCTCTTTTTTATTGTTTCAAGAGTAAACGGAGCGTAAACGGCGTAAGAGGAAATCAAGCATAAGTATGCTGCGTTTGTAAAAGGTAAATACAGGATCAGGGCCTATTTTTGGAAATTTCCAAAAACTGCGGACGTTCAAAAACCGAATTTTTCCATCATTTCGAACTGTTTTGGCATCTCCTGAGCTCAGCCTTGTGTCTTAGCCGGCTCTCAATAATTTTGTTTGATTATTGACGCTCTCATCTTATTAATTAATCATGCTCGACTTCATTTGAAAGCTGATAGTGTCAAGAATCAAACAAAATAATTAAAATAATAATTAAAACGCAAGGCTGAGTTGGTAAAACAGTTCGAAATGATGGAAAAATTCGGTTTTTGGATGTTCTTGTTTTTGGAAATTTTTGGCAATTTTTTGGAAATTTGGGAAATTTCCAAAAATAGTCCCTGTAATAGGATAGCTTCAGTGAGGAGCAGATAGATTTCGGTATCCATGTCAGATTTACAGATTTTATCAAAGAGTTTCCGTACCGAAAGAAATTCAAGAAAAGTCTGAGAAAAAGACAAGTTTATTGTCAGCAATGTTCTGGGACCCAGCTATCGTCAATAGCAAATATATTTTCAACATTGTACAAAAATGCTTCTTTTTCTGTCAATTGGTGGCTCCAAGGCACTCTCAAAGTAACGTTAACGCCTTGTGTGTTATATTCCGCATAAAATGCAGTCGCTTCATTTGCCTCACTACCCCAATTGTGCCATCCACTGGGATTGATAAACGATCCCATTGTTGTATTCAAGAATACTGTCTTAGCATGGGGTCGCCATGGCCGACCCAAATACACAGATGTTACATCCGTCGCTGAAATGATTGTACAATTTCTCAGCACGAATCCGAATTTTGTTTCCGGTCTCGTGGAAGCGGCGGTAATGTAGGAATTTCGTAACGTTCTGATGAGACAATTGTCGAAAATGGCAGTTGCTTCCCCGAAAATAAAATCGGTTGTACCCTCAATGTAACAGTTCGAATAATATTGCCTTGAATTTTGGCTGGCTGCGTAAATAGTGTCTTGGTTTCCCAAAATGGCACAATCACGAAACACAGCCCGATCCCCTTCCACATGTAGTGCGACAGCTTGACCAACCTGACCGGCAACATTTTCAAAAGTTAAGTTCGACGCACGGAAGTCGTCGCCCTGAACGAGAACGGTGTACGAGGTGAATGTGTTGAATACCGTTTGTCCCGTTGGATCGGGGAACGGTCGAGGTTTTCCAGTGTAATCGGCATTACTGACAATTGTCGTTGATCTGTTTTCGCCAATTAGTGATATCTTGGTTTTCCACGAGGGAATGATTAATTTTTCCTGGTAGTTACCTGGTTTCACATAAATTTCGACTTGGACTTGGGATAAATCACGAACAGCATTTACCGCTGCTTGTATGGTGGTAAAATTTCCACTACCATCTTGAGCAACAGTCAATCTGCTAGGCCAATCTTGAGTGACCACAAACGAAAAGAGCGCTGAACCTTTAATTTGAACAACTGATTGTGAGCATGTCTTAAACGGATGTTAACATTGAGATATGTTACCCAACACCGTGAATTTTAGTATCGTATTGCATCTGTTTGATATCATTGCTTGCATAATTTGTGAACGAACATGTCTCAAGTAACTCAGAAAATTGGCGTAAAGCTTGTCGTGATTAGTAAAAGCAACTGAATTGATTATACTCTATCAGACTACGAGCACCGTTACTATCTATCCTTTGAATCGAAATTTTATCATTTTACGATATGATGATAGACTGATACACAGACACAGATGTAATATAGGCAGAGGGGAAGCAACAACTAGTGCTTAGTGGGAAAGGCAAATGTAATATTTGGAATTTAATTTTTTTCAGTCCAGTCATGAACACCTAAAAGTGAGTCCGTGTTAACAATCTCTCATTTTTATTAGTACATTCTGTTCCACATATTACAATGTATTTCATATATGAATGACTCACAGATATGAATATGTGGGACAAAGTGGAATAAACAAAATAGTGGATTGATAACACGGTGAATTGTAATTTCTGAGCCAGATGTTAGAGGTTTCCCCTATGATGTGGCTCTTGGTATGTGTGTTAAAAACATTCGTTTTATTATTGCATGAACGTATAATCTTATCACATTTGAAGAAGCCGTGTGCCATTTGGTAATGCAATATACATCCTAATCTGGACCGATTAGAGATGATGACTTTTAAAAAATGAACTACTAATCTAGCTCCTATACTAATCGTAGTGTTAATTGTCTTTATCGGTCGCTGATTATCTAGGTGCCCGACTATGATTGGCATTATGAAATGTTTATGACATTAAATTTATGTTGCTTTACCACTAATTTTACTAAGCTACTTGTGTGAAATAGTTATTTGTTTACAAATGGAAGAAAATAGAAAATTCAAACAACAACAATTTGGGGAAGAAAAATGTATATTTTCTACCCAGTCAAAACAAGAGGGAGGAAAATGTATATTTTCTACATCGAACTGTCATCAAATGAAACGTCATGGGTCAACAAATAGTCATTTACATCACAAGTACATAGCATTTTCGTGTGACGTATTGAGTTTTTAATGCTTGCTGAGGGAACCGAAAGTAAAACAAATGACAATTTTGGGAGCAAGCATGAAAACAACAATTTCTCATGGCGATTGAGAAAATAAGGTTAATCACACCACACATATGAAAACAAATAATTTTCCTTCGGCAATAGGTCATAAGTACAATTAAACGTAAAATGAGCGGAACATAATCATTTATCTCCCCTGCTATATGTAGGCTTATATTTCGATAACCAACCTACTTTCTGCCAATAGGAACTTATTGTGTGTCAGTAGTAGGTGAGACGTTGATTGAATATCTTAATAATTACTCCTTGTTAACAGCAATTAATTTTAATAATAATTAATTTTATACTCTGAGTGGACTAGTGATTTAGATATTTTTTGGAGTTTGCTGTTGACAGCACAAACAATGAAACCTTTAAGTCTACTATTATTCTTCTTCTTCGTGATTGCGAACTCCATTGTTCTATGCAATTCGTTTGATGTTCACGAAGCGTTGAGCTATGCCATCCGACAGTACGGCTTACTGGCCCATAATCTAGAGGACGACGATAGATTCATTTATACTGGAAACCCTACCAATTCGGAATGGGACAAAAGTACAGACAGTTCGAGTTGGACGGTTGGTTTTTATACTGGTACGCTGTGGAAATTGTACAAATTAACAAATGATAAATATTGGATGGAGCAAGCACTGCACAAACAGGAGACCATCAGACATCGACAATTTGACGAGAGTAATCATGATGTGGGTTTCATTATAATGTCGTCATTCGGATATGCGTTGACGCTAACCGGAGATAGAAGTTTCGAAGAGGTAATCATCCAAGCTGCAGATTCGCTGGCGACGCGGTATAACTGTAAGTTGTAAAGCCGTTGTATGTTTGTACTAGGAACTTTAAACTCTAGTCCTTATTTCAGCTGTGTGTGGAGTCTTCCGATCATGGAATAATGGAGAATGGAATGGTGGGGCAGATGGCGACCTATTAGTTATTGCAGACAATATGATGAACTTAGACTTAATGTTCACTGCGACGGAGTTGTCAGGAAATCAGTCCTACGCACAAATGGCCATTTCTCACTCAGAGAAAACCTTCGAAAATCACTTCAGAGAAAATGGTCAAGGCGTTTTCCATGTCGTTGCTTATAATGAGAACACAGGAGCCGTTAGAAGAAAGTACAATTATCAGGGATACGCAGATGATTCAACGTGGGCCAGAGGATTGGCATGGGTTGTACATGGGTATGCCACCACATATGATCATACCAAAAATCCATCATTCTTAGAGTATGCCGAAAAAGCGGCTGAATATTTTGTTGATAATTTACCAGCGGATTGGGTCCCGTACTATGATTTCGACTGTCCGTATACTGATATGTATCAACCGAGAGACACGTCAGCTGCTGCTATCACCGCTCATGCACTGTTAAAACTGTACCGGTCAACAAACAAAATCAAGTATTTCCAACAAGCCGAGAGCATATTAGAAGCATTGTTTTCGCCAAGTTATCGTGCTGACGGAAGGAGTTCGTATAAACTTCCAGCAATTTTAGCCAATGGTACAGTACACTTTAATGCCGGAAATTTCGACACTGCAATCATTTATGGAGACATGTACTTTCTGGAAGCAATTGATCTGTATATGTACACCGGATCCGGATATAAAAACGTTCTTTTCGTAAATACTTTAGGTTTAACGTTCTTACAACTTTTCATGAATTTATTTAGAAAATAAAAGCGAAAAAGAACCGCAAATAACGGAGGGTCATGATTTACATAAGCGACAAATATCTTCTTGAGAAGAACTTCGCTCTTGATCTTTTTAGTTAACCATTCCAACACACTCAAAATCTCAAAATTGTTTTACAGTTACAGCCGTTTTATATTGTCGGTTGCACTCTTTTGTAATCTTATGAGTACCAACTATTCGTACGCGAAAATCATAGTCGTTTTTTCCATAAGCAGTCCTTTCCGCGTACGAATAGCCAATACTCGTTGTGTACGCGAGTGCGAATAGTCAAATCCGATGTGAAATGCAGACATCGTGTCTGTAGAAGAATCAAACTACTCATGCATGAGCATTTGACTTGTTTACAGGTCTGTTGTGTATGAGTTTACACATCGTTCTGATGTGCTTTTTCTTTCGCAGTATGCGCTGCTCTGTAGTGGCTATAGCTACATAGTACTCCAGCACGTGGAGTGTAAGTTTATTAGTGATGAGGCGTTTTGAAGAATTTTATTTCTTCATTTAGCTAATGATTCACTGAAAAATAGCGTGTATAAAGTTATGACTACCTCTCGTAGTTTGGTCATTTCTTTGCCACTGTCACCATGGCCTGATGAGAAATGGTATTTTTGAACTGCATATTAATGCAACATGTCGAAAGACATATTTAAGTTTCTCACAGATCGAAACAGTGGCCAAACGTACCTCGATATGAAATAGGTTTCTTCCATCGTACGGTAAAAACGAATTTTGACAGGCCGAAAACAACCGACCGTCATCCACAGAAGCAAACATAACCGCAACTTAAACAAATTTGTTCGTTAAAACTTCAAAGTGAGGTTGTGTTGACTTCTCTGTGGATGACGATTGACATTTTGAACGGCCTTGGAAGAAACCTATGCTACCACGCGCGTGTGAATAGTCAAATCCACTGTGAAACGGCTATTCGCACGCGCGTGCGAATATCATCAGCCTAGATTTTATCAGTTAGGGCCAACCGTTACTGATCAATGAATCCTTCCTGTCATCATTAAAATCTTGAAGCCTACTCTGGGACCCCATCTCCTAACCCTTAATCGCATTAATCACAGTCCTGGTCATTAACAATCACAGAGCCTGTAACTCACACTCTCAGTCCGCTCGTTATTGACTTAGCCCAGTCTAACATTTTGCAAAACTAGCCTGTCCGAGTGTTCAATCTAGGTTTATTAGTCGTATTCTTATAGAATCCTTTAGTCGTATCCTTTAGCAGCAGTCGAAAAATTCTTTTAAAGGAATCATAATAAATTAAGAAAATATTAAAATAATGGTCGAAAAGGTGGTTTTCTCGGTTCATTCCCGCAGCTCCCACTGTCATATGATAGAGTATATATCCCTCTGTCTGCCATTTGCAATATTCTACTACCCTATGCTAGATGATCAATGAACAGTGAAAAGCGTCTGTCCAGGATACATCTCATTTTCTTGTTAGGTTCTTTGATGCACCCGGGTATCAATAAAAAATTGCTGCAAAAGACTAGAGTAGCTAGAGTAATTAACAAAAAAAAAATCTAAAATTTTCTAAATTCACTAAATTCGCCGAATTCGCAAAAATTCGCCAAAAATTCAACTAAATATCCCCTGATGCTAGACCGAGGAAATTCTTATTTTGTTCGCCATTTTCACAACAATTCAATCCTTTTTTGTTCTACCTTTTTCCGAAAAAAAACAGTGGAACACTAAATTTTCATAAATAACAACAACGTCTTACCTTTTCCAGTACCTTTCAGCCTATCCACCGTAAGAACTTCCAAAGAACACTAATAATAATCTCAACACTCTTTCAAATCTCGTTTCTTTACCCGCGTTTCGATGAACGAGAGTAAGCAAATATGAGCGGCAACACAGCCCTACTCCCTCTGATTATGAAAATTACGATGTCAGATGATGATATTACGTCAATGACAGTTCAAAGCATTTCACAAGCGTGATCAGTTTAAACAAAATTTGTTGTCAGTGCATGTAACAATTATTAATTAGTTGTTACCGTAGCAATAAGTAAATTAACTCGAATTCCAAAGATCTACTCGTAAACATGGTGAAATCAACGTTCCACGAAGAATACAATGACGATACAGCGGGCAGTAAGCTAGCGCGAAAATCAAAGGATTCACCATTTCTTGTGGCTGGTGAGTGTAAAAAAGGGAACAAAACTCGCGATTTTAGAAGATTTTAGCGTTCTGTTCTAGCGATAATGTGATAACACAACGAGAATGATGCGGAAAACATTTTCTCAATGGTGTGATGATGCAGTGTGTTATTGATTTTATTTTTACTTCGCTTTGTCTTATGCAATAGTGGCCTTGGCATTGCAATAATTTTGAACATGACGATAATTGCATTTTGTTTGGGAATTTTTTTTTTGTTTCCTTTATTGGGGCAATCCTTAGTTTGTATTTTTAACTTAATTTTATGTTAAATTACATAATCGTCCACATTTCGATTGGTACTTGATAGTGAACTCCTTTACGTAAGACAAGAAAAAATGCTGTGTGTCATCGAAGCACGCCTCCAACGTAATCTGAAATGTGAAGGACGTTCAACAGGAATGACGAAAATAATTTTTCCAATGATTTGCTAAAAGTGAAAATTATTAGATAAATGACACAGCAAATTTCGTTATTCCTTCAATTAGCTTTCATTCAAAACTTTTCTTTGGCACACTTTCTCAAAATTTTCACAGGAATGTTGATAATTTGACCATTCTTACGCTTCCTACCAATTTAGGATTTGTAGAATTTGGTTTTATTCATTAAAATGATTCTAAGGACCAAATTATGGTGAAATGAAAATGATTATGGATATAAGCCCGGCACTCACCGCATTTTATTAGTAGTTATTCCAGTTGAATTTCGGTTAATAATAATTGGAATTATGGCTCTGAATAAGACATTAAATGCCAAATAAGATAGAGTTGTTGGAGACGGAGAGTTTATTTTTGGAACGAAGTAATACAAAAGAAAATTCTCAAACTTATTGTGTCCCCTAATTCAATTTTTCATAGTATGTTTGCTAGAGAGAGTGGTGGAAGTGGCAAATTTTCGTTAATAAGTCAATAACGAAAATTTGCAGCATCCAATACTCTCGAGCAAACAAATTATGAAAAATTGAATTAGGGGACACAATAAGTTTGAGAAACTCTACTTCTTAATAAAGCTAGAGTCTACAAAATAGCAGACATGCACGTTCTTGTTTGGAACTTTTCATTTTGCCGAGTGTGGTAGCTCGAGCCGAAGGTTAAATCAAAACACATTTTCAGAGAACCAAAATTTTATAGTTTCTACTGAGAATGACATTTCTGGACATTTAACCTTAAAACCGTAGTTAGAACGAAAGAACTCACTAAAGTAGATTTTGACATTTAATAGTGGGTTGCATTGGATGCTGCAGGAGTAAGTTATTACGTGAGATAACTATTTTGTGGTAAAAGCAAACTCCCAAGTGTGTTTTTGAGCAACAAGCTTCGGTAACTGTCTACTAAGGTGGAGTTTGTATATCCAAGCCGAAGGCGAGGTATTCAACTACACATGTCGAAAAACAGTTCCCGAAGCAATTTGCTCAAAAATACAAAAATTAGTTTGCTAGTAACAAGGTTGTTTCCGAAGAAATGAAGTACGTAGCAGCATCTAATCTAATCTAATCTGTTCTGGTTTACTATACCGTCTGTCTGTATTAGATCGACGTTAAAAGATGTGATAAATACCTGCCCCAGCGAAAGTTGAATTACCTATAGGAAAATGAATTAAATGAACCGAAAATGTCCACATGAAACGGATCATTTTCGCAGGGATCGCTATGGAATGGTAAACTTTTGCTATGGGACAGGTAGTAAAAACGGATTCGTCATATCTTTCTGGACGTGAATTAGATTTATCCAATAGACACCATACTTACTGATCTTCAACTTCTCCACTGATCCAATTGTTTCTCTCTTTTTCAGGATTAATTGGTTTAGTTACCGTGTGCGGCATTGGAGCATACAAATTCAAACATCGTGGAGAAATGAGTACGAGTGTATTCTTGATGCAATTGCGTGTTGCTGCTCAAGGAACGGTGGTCGGAGCGCTGTCCCTTGGCTTAGCATATACAATGGCGAATAGATTCTTGTTTAAAACGAACGACTCTGACGAAAAATAAGGCTAGTGTGGTTGGGTTGTGGCACAGTGCGAATGTAATGTTTGATTCGATTAACGTTTGTGCGAGTATGTTTTGGTATTGAAGTGGATCAAATAATAGCTAAATTATTTATTAGAAAATGGAAATGTATTACAAATTTGTCAATAGGTTTATTGATATGCGAAAGAAATATATATTTTTGTTGAACGACTTTGTGTTGCATTTTGCTACTTATCAGATAGTCAGTCCTTTCAAATATCTGAGAAGTTCAAGCCCGGAATGGAGAGAAGTTCGAGATATTGGAGTTGTTTAGGGGTTGCCATCATCGTAAGTAAAGCAATTCGACAGAAACGTTTGTCATTCATTTCTTGAGAAATATATAACCGAATGGTTATATTCAGAGTATATTATGACGGCAAAGCTGGTACAGCTGTATGTTACTATTATTTAAAATTATTGGTAGCGCGTACAAACGCAGCTGTATCGCTAACACTGTGTGTTTAAATATAATCATATCGCAGAGTAATTTGTTGATTTGAAAATTGTCTTCGTCATCACACATGGCCCATTAGCTCAGCTGGTTAGAGCGTCGTGCTAATATTCACAGAAATTAGAAACGCGAAGGTCGTGAGTTCGATCCTCCCATGGGCCAGATTTTTTTTATTTAAATCTTCAAACAAATTTTCAAACAAGTTTCATTTTAATCTTAATCGTATTACATGCAAAAAACCTATCATTCTACAGCACGGCTAACCAGCAGGATTTACACGTTTACTCTGAAGGCTCATGATCCATAGTGAATCGATTAAAAAAAAAACTTTTCAGTTATTGATATCGTTTCTACGCTCTACGTTTGCATTGAAGCTTTTAAGTTTTTTTACGTAAGTCCGCATTAACGTCTGCTTCGAATTAATTTCATGATATACAGGCGGCATATTAAAACTAATAGCTTCTAGTACTTCGTACGGTCCTGAAAGATCTGAATGAATTGAAAAGTGCATTTGATATACGATGCATATACAATGTATATTATACATGAAAGCGTTGATTCAATATCAAGGTTACAATCAAGTTAAGACTAGATTACCATTTGCTAAGAGTTGGGAACTCCCATAATTATTATGAATTCTAATTTTTCATGAAATGCAGTCAGTCACAAACTGAACTACTCTGGTTTCATTGACCTTTCGCTTTATTGATTTTGAGCGTACAATCGTATTTCCCGAATTACACAATGTCATTTTGTTGTCATCTTCAACATTAATTTACTAAATACTCTATGTTCCCAGTATAAAGTCCTAATGATTGAAGGAATAATAACACTTCCACCTCAACACATCTGGTCGACACAATATGAGGCACAGACCAAACGCACTATTCATTGGATCTTCCAAACGGTTGGTTCGTTGTTAGCGTTGAGTAGAATCATTGTGGAATGTGTGAATTACCGCGGAAAGCATTTCGGCACGGCAGAGTAAAATAAACTTTACTTTACTCTGTCGTGATTTCGGTATAAAACATGCAATCGTTGGACTGATATCGGGCGTTTTTTTACTGATTGGATTATGTAACGGATGTCTTGCTCTGTGGTCGATTGAATTACGAAAATTTTTTCGCCCAGTGGTTCTTAAGTGTTTGCATAATTTCATCGGTGCTATGGCTGTCGTGCTGGGTACATTTTCAATGGAAGTTCATTGTTTGACAATTGGAATTTTGTTCAGGAATCGTGTCGTTATACTATGGGTACGAAAAGAAATTTATGGTGAGGAACTCCAACAAATATGTTCCACTCAATAACTGTAGGACGTATTAGGCATGGGCGATAATGAAAATGATTATCGATAATTATCAATTATCGATAATCGATAATTATCGACTTTTTTTATCGAAAATTATCAAAAAAATATCGATAATCGATAATTATTGATATTTTGATAATTATCAAGATATCGATATTTCGGTCCGAAAATCCGATATTTATCGATATATTCCGATATATCGGTATATTATCATGAATTTTCAGATAAATATCAAAATATCGATATTTTGATAATTATCGAATTTCGATATTTTGATAATTATCGATAATTATTAAATTATCGATAACGATATGATTAATCGATTATCGATAATTTCTTTCGATTGATATTATCGATAATTTTGAACGCCTCCCATCCCTAGAACGTATACGGTTTTAATCATCTACACTCTACAACGTTCCTGACGATGGCCCTGAAAGAGTTTGTTTTCACTCTATTTTAATAATAAAATAGAGATGAACTGTCGGGATCATTGAAGCTAGCGGGCCGAAACGGTAGTCTTTAGGGAAGTCTCAACTAGGGATAGGTGGTTGGGAACGATGGTGAGATTCAAAAGATTGCTGGTTTAAGGTTTTGTCAAATGATGTAGGAAAGTAAAAATAGGATATTTCACCGAGCGCTCAAGGTGGAATTTCCTTTTTTTTCCCGAAGTGAACACAACGTTTTTCATGATTGCGTTTTGCGAAAATCCGCATTTTCGTCCACTTTGAAGAAAATAATATAGATAGCGTGTTTTGCTATTCAGCCATTTTAGGTGAGAAAATGATCGATTTCTCACCCAACAAGCCTTTTTAGGGAAGAAAATAATTATTATCTCACCTAAAATGACGCCTCTTAGAATGACAACAAAACGTCATTTTCACAACGCTTCATAGACTATGAATCATAGTGGGCAAATAAGGATTTTCGCATTGATAGCATGAAAAATAGAATATGCCACACGGAACAAAAAAGTGGGTGTTTTTAACCACTGTGGTGAAAACACACGTTTTTGTTCCTAATGACATAAAATACCCAGAGCCTAATATTTGGGAATTAATTCTCTAAATTCCCAAAATTTCCAAAAATTCACCAAAATTCTCAAAAATTCCCTGAATTCCCAAAAATTCCCTGAATTCCCAAAAATTCCCAAAAATTAAAAAAAAAACAACAAATATTTCGAACAAATTGAATATAATATATTCAGTAAATTGAGCTTAAGCGGCATATCGCCAAAACTGGAGGTGATGGTGATAGGGGAACAAGTGGTCTCCGATTTTAAGGAGTGATAGATTCGTCTTCAATTCTAGAGAATCGTATCTTTCATTTTTTTCGAACATTTTTTTAAATTTTCGGTTAAAGTGTTCAAAGGTGAAAGCATGTCAGAGGGTACCGAAAACCTTTTTGCTGCTATAACTCAAAAATAATTATTTTAAGATCAGTCTACACTCCGACCTTCTATGAAAAACATTTTCGATGATAACTTCTTTTTGAAAATTGGAGCGGCTTTTTAAACTGAAATTAAGAATTTAAAATTCCACTTTTCCAATATCAATATACATTTTCAGTGTGTTTTTGATGTGTTCATTGAACTAAAAATAATATTGTCAAAATTGATGCAGTTTACGCCAAGAAAACTCAAAAGTCCAAAAAATATCACAAAAAATACAAATTTTAGGAGTTTTGAGTTTTTGCTCAGTACACTACATCAATCTGGACAATTCCAGTGGCTATCGAAACCTTATATGTTCTGGCACCAAACGATGAGGCCACTTTTTTCACAAATAATTCGAATAAAAAGTTATCATCAAAAATGTATTTCATAGGGGGTCGGAGTGTAGATTGCTCTTAAATTATTGTAGTGTTGTACTAATGTCGGCTTTGGAGAGACCTACAAGTAGAGTATACGTGAACTTTTCCTGATCTTTTACGAGCATTTAATTATGAAAATGCAAAGAAAAGAATTTTTTTGGGAATTTTAGGGAATTTTTGGGAATTAATTCCCAAAATTCCCTAAATTCCCAAAAATTCCCTAAATTCCCAAAAATTCTCAAAAACGATTCTCAAATATTAGGCTCTGCAATACACTATTAGTTTCAAGCAAATTGCACGCACAAAGTGGACAACCGCCTCCCAGCTGACCGGAGTTAGCACCAATACTGATTTACTTTACTTTAAACATCGATATTATATATTATGTCGATGACGACTTTCTCAATAATTTTATTAAATGTAAGTTACTATACTTAACGATGAATGAAATGAATTCGATGTTAGATGAAGGTTTCTCTGTATTTGTTTTTTATGGCATTAAGATAAGACGAATAAACAATTTGACATTTAAATGTTTACGTAAGTTTCACCTCAGTTTCTAGAGTGCAATTTGTCGAAACGCTTTTCCTTGGTTCATTTCATAAGTTTATTACCAAAAAACTATCATGGCACCAACTTCATTTGATGAACGTTTGTGGAAAAAAGAATCAGATGCTGTAGATGCATCGTTTGTTGATTTGTTTGCAAACGAAACAAAAAGTTCCGACTTGAAGGAATGGGATCGCAAACTCAAGAATTCAGATTTCAAAACAGTTTTCTACTATGAAGAATACAATCCCAGGAAAAATACCAAAACATCGGATTTCTTGCGTTTCATTGGAAACAAGATGTTTGTCACGAAGGATTGGCTCAATGCGATGGAATATTACAGTGCAGCACTATGTTTTGCAGAGTATGGATCGAATAACGTAAGTTTTGCTTATGCCAACCGTGCAGCATGTTTCTTGAATATGGACCGATATGATGAGTGTCTTCGCGACATTAAACTAGCTGAGCAAGCAAATTATCCATATAAGGAGAAATTAATGGAACGGAAAGCAAAATGCCTGCATTTCATGCCAAAAAAAACCGAAGAAGAAAAAGGTGAAAAACTCAGCTTTGAACCATCTGTAAATTTTCCGTGTATGGCCAACGTTTTAGAAGTTCGGAGAAACGAAGAATTTGGCCGACACGTTATTGCTACCTGTGACATTGAAGTGGGTAAAACAGTTTTAATAGAAAGTGCTTATTGCTCACTAGGCCAAGCTCCGGATCGATTTCAATGTTACACTTGCACAAAAGAAGAAGCAAACTTCATCCCTTGCCCCAAATGCACAGATGTTATGTTTTGTAATGAAGAATGCCGCAACGAGAATATCATTCATAAAAAGTTCTGTGGTGCCAATATCAATCGAATGCCGTCGGATATAAGATTCATAGCTGAGTCACTTCTACTCGGAATAATGATATTTTCAAGTGCAAACGAAGTGATAAGTTTTGTGGAAGGTACACTAGCGAATCGCAATACGCAAGTCCCAAACGCCATCAATGATTCCCAGTCCAAATATCGACAATTTCTAAACTTAGCGCCTGCGAAGAATAGACACAGTTTTAAAGAAATTTATCAAGTATTCACAGGCATTTTGGATATCCCATCAATTAAGAAAATGTTCAGAACGAAACACAGTCAGCGATTTTTGATGCACTTAGTTGCAGAGCATCGTGCTATTATGGCAAATAACTCCTTCGGCAAACGTGTGCCAAATGGACTCATTTCAATGAAGCTGGGCCTCGTGATATCATTGTTCAATCACAAATGTGCGCCTAACATAAGTAACAGGGGCTCAAATGACGACCCGAATGTCTCGATATTTAAGACATCACGTCCAATAAAAAAAGGCGAGCAACTATTTATAAACTATCTAATTGAATCATCAGCACCGACTTACATGCGCCGACAGTACTTATCAAAAGGTTATGATTTCATCTGCAAATGTGATAAATGTGAACCGCACTGTAAACCATCGGACCGAAGGAAGATGAAATCTGACCCAAATTTCCAATTTCTGGCATCGCTCTCAAAGGAACAATATTACTCTGCAAGTGTTAAACAAAAGTGCGAAGAATTTCTCACGCAATTCGGTCGATTGCCCTGGTCAGAAGAATTGGATCGGGTCTTAAACGTTTATAATCCATAATCGGTAGATCATTTCTGTTTGAATCACAATTAGAATAAGGATCTAAAAAATCATAGAGTAAAAAACACTAATAATTGTTGTTTGTACCCTTTTTAACAATAAATTGACTTTTTTATCGATGAAAATTAAATGAATGAAATATAATTATAATATCTTATAATTCACTAATGTGACATGTCCAAATTCAGAATTTCTCCACTCCACTGATATTTACTAGGCCTCACCTTTTGGGTGAGTCAGGTCTCTTGACTGACTGATTTCTCAATTGTTTTTGCAATTGTTACAAAAATATCATAAAATGACATTGTTTTCTAATAAATGGCGCAGTTTTTTTAGCATTACATCTCGCTTCGCTCTAGCCGCAAAGTTCACAATCGTTGAATATTTATACATTTTTTCAGCAACTGATTTATCAGCTCAAAAGCTGTGTCATTTGTCTATTTGCTTATGAATTTTACCCGTGTGAATCAACGCCCACCAAAAATAAATAATTTGGTTATCATTTATCACAACTATATTCAAAAGTCTTATAAAATAAAGGTGAATCTGGTATGTCAAGTCAGTGATCTTACAATAGAACGTCAGAGGAGATTGTGCAAATCTTTATAGCATTCCATCCATATATATATTTATTCCCTTGACTGAAAGTCAGGGTCTTACACCAGAAAATACCGAAATATGTGATCGAATTTGATAGTCAACTATCAAGTTTGATAGTCAACTATCAAATTTGATAGTTGACTATCAAGTTGTTAGTCAACCATCAAATTTGATAGTCAACTATCAAATTTGATAGTCAACTTGACAACTTGACAACTAACAACTTGATAGTTGACTAACAAATTTAATGCGTCTACTACCAAAGAAAGATGTTTTTTTTACTCAAGGTCTTACGGCAGAAAAATGTCATGAGCACACTATGATTGAAAAGTGTAGGAAATTTTATGAAAAACGTTAAATGTAACCATCATTCTTTCTATAAGATATAAGTCATTCTCAACAAATTTCTGATTTTTTTTTTAAATTCATTATTCCAACAATCAAACAAAATATGTTACAACTCCTATACGAGTAATAAGTTTGCGGCCAGAGCGAAGCGAGGGCCGTAATTCTCACGAGTCGTAATAATTTATGGATTCCAATAGAAAAATTCAATTTTACGGATAAAAATAATAAAATACCGATAGAAATGTGGTACATGTCGCTGGCACCTCTTCAGTAAATCAGTAAAAAGTAAAAAAAATTGTCTTTCGTTCACTCTTTGTCGATTTTGGAAATATAAAGCAAATTCATCCTTTTACAAAATGTAACGAGAAGGCGTTTTGTTCGTTCCTAGGGAAATTCATCCTTCTACGAAATGTAACTTAAAGACGTTTTGTCGATTCCTCACTTTTGTCGTTTTCTGAATCGTCAAAAGTGAAGAAACGAAAAAAAAAAATTAATTAATTTATCGGTCGTTTATTACCATCCACATTTTATTCACGAGTGACGGTTTTGTAAAATACCGGGGGACTTCCTTTTTGTACAAAACAGTAAGAGAAGAACATCTATCTGCTTTTTTTTAAATTTTTTACCAAAGTGAAAGAGTCCTCTCATCGTTCCACATTTGTAAAACTTCGCATCTACTCTGATTAAATATGACAAAATGGCAATAGATAGCTCATACGAGTGGGAAGTTTGCGGCCAGAGCGAAGCGAGGGCCGTAATTCACACGAGTCGCATTTTATTTACGATTTGTGGGTGATTGAAAATCTTGCTGCAAATTTATAAGAAAAATGAGAACTCAAAGATCATTCGGTCTTCGAAGGTTTATTTGAAAAACTTTTTCTGTCAAATTTCGTTGTAATGTTTAGAGTAATCGATATGTTAAATTTAGGCATTTGTATCAGTGATGCTTCGGAAGTTCAACAATGAAATTGGTCAAAAATATATTGAAAAAATTGTCAGTCAAGGGACCTGACCCGCCCAAAAGGTGGGACCTAGTATATCAATAATGCGAAGACTGAATTCGATTTTAGGATAATTCCTCAGTCATTTTTGACGTCCGGAATGGAGTGGAAGCGCTACAGAAATAAAACATATTTTACTTTATACCAATTTTTATTTATCCTTCGACTATATAATTGTATATTAACATAGTTGTATAAACATATACCTTTTTGTTGTTGTTATTTTTTGTGTTTTTTTATCTTCACACACCTTCTTCATACAATTAATAGAGGTTAATTAGATTTCTATAAACAGTTTTTAATATTTCTCAACTTTATAAATAAATTTCTAAATTGAATATAAGTGTAAATATAAAATATTTTTTTTTTAAATGCGAAAGGATATCGTTGAACTAAAAACTAAATATTTCTAGAAAAAAAATTGAATTGAAAATTAAAATTAAGAAAATTTTCTATGTTTACGTTCTTCTTGCGTTTTTAGTAATAAAAAAGTTTCATTCATTTTTTTTTGTTGGAAGGTTGCATCATCAGACACACCCTTTTAAGTATAAAATTGTAAGTATTTGTAGATTAATAGCAAACACCATTATTGGAGGAGAGATATTAATTTTTGCCCTATTGCAATTTATCCTAAATTGAAAAAAGACCATTAATTAAAGATACAAATTTCGCTTGTTTTGCTTTGTCAGTTTGTGTTAGTTGATTGATTGTATGTACGTTGTACAATATTTTGTTTAATTAATTATAAAGATCTTAGATCGAACTAGTTTTTATCGTTAGTGTGTTATTTATAGATAGTTTTTTTTGTTTAGTTTTGTTTATTTTTTCGTTTTATTTCTTTTTCATTCTGGCTGTTGATGGTCTAATGGGTTTTATACTGTTCTACGTTTTAATTTTGTTCAACAAAAAAAAGAAAGATTGGAATGACCAAACGAATGTTGCTATAAAAGAATGTTTCGATTTATCTTGTAACCTTTTAAAAACGACTAGCGAATCGCTATTGTTTGATATAAAATCTTTTACTTCGTTCGTTTTATATTTAGCCTGCATATATATATGCTTCTCGTTTGTCGTCATATGGACAACAGATGACTGTCCGTTTTGAAAAGGTTAAGTCATTGTCAAATTTGAGCAGAAACTAGGTTTACAAATGCAATGGCTTGCCTTAGAGATTCATAAACTTCGTACTCAGTAATAGCACATTTTCAAGACGATACAACAAAGTACTATTAACAGGTTTGTTGCGTAAATTCAATTTCGTCCACACAAAAACGTTGCGAAGATTCTTCTGTCCCTCTGATTGGCGATTGTCATTGCAAGGAAAAAATATTCGGGAACAAAATTGTCATTTCGAGCACGCAAAGCCTTTACAACTCTCGATATGAAGTTCTCCGGTTTTTGTTAATTTTTATTAAACCAGGCCGATGTATTCATGTAAAAGGATTTTAGCAAGACATAGTTTGAAACACATTGTATTTTCCTCGAAAATAGTAACTCCAGCCGATTTAATTTACTTTGCGTTTGGAATTTGATGCAGGCAGCAGACTTGAACCTTATATGTCGTGTTATGTAAACGATGCATGCGATTAATGCGCTAAAAGAAGTGCTCGAAACTAGAAAAGTACGACGGAGGTGAAGACACAGAATATGTAAGAGTGTGCTTTCACAATTCGGTGCAGAAAAGTATCGCATTTATTGTGAAACATATCACAACGCAAATATTGGAATTGGCCTTAACTATCGAATGGCGATTTCCAGGTGTCTTATTCATTAGTTCACCAATTAATTCCATTTTTCGTCGTCAAAAGACAAGAAAAAATTGAGACATTTCGTTCATGATATATTTACTGTAATCATGAAAGTGATTCAACCAATGCAATTTATCAGTTTCAATTAGTGCCTCGTTGAAAATCACATACTACTAACTAAACGAGTAACTCGGTTCATGGGTTTTATTAATTAGTCTGAGCGTTGCGCAGACGTCGTGTCACGTATATTAAATTAAAATCTTTTTGTAAATTTAAAATCACTGAATTTTCCATCCAATCAATTGATAAAGTTCTTCTAAAAAAAATGGTTTGTAATCAGTGTGCTTGTATCTTTGATGACTATGATGACGGAATGTAAATAAAGATTCATAATGTTGCTATCGGCGTAAAATTAGAAAAAGTTCTATTGAAATGTGTAACCGAAAATGCGTTTTCTTGTCTGAATCGAAAAAACAAAATTTTTAGAAAAACAACGGAAATTTTAAAAAATAATTTTCAGAATTAAAATCAGTCTTATTTACTATAATTGTTAAAAACAAATCAACTTTTTTCCATCTATTTCTTTCTTTCTTCCATATTGCTTATACTCGAAACTAATATAATTTTTAAATTTAATTTCCTAGTTTATCATTTTGTTTAAGTGTTTTTTGTTTGTTTATATAGTACGTCATAATATGATATATACAATTGTTCTGGTTATAATAGAAAAGAAAAAGAAAAAAGTTTCTCTCCACCCTCATTCAATTGATTCTTTTTTTTTTGTTCACTGGAACCTCAGTAATATTCTTCGAATGTTTGCAGTATGTAATAATTGTCGTACATTTATTTGATAAAGTGAAATATTCTTGGAGGCGTGTTTTCGAGTCGGCTATGTATATAGTCACGTTGACGCAGAAATTATATTCAATAAGCCCACAAGCGAAAAGAAACTTATTTTAGGTCAAAGTACACAAAACTAAAAACATAATCTGGAATCCAAGGGACCAAAAAGACGTGACTGTGTGGCATCATTTGGGCGTGCATGGTTTGAGCATATTTTCAATTTAATTGCAAGCAATCCACAATTTCTCCGAAGAATTAAATTAGGAATTCAAGAATGTCTACATAGCCGGATTGGCTCAAAGAAGCACTTCAGCCAAATGAAGAACATTCAATTTTGTAAAAAGTTCTCCGATGCCTTTCATTCATACAAAAAATCAAAAAACTCTTCAGGCATCGCCCAGCAGGCCCGCACTGGCCATATATGGCGACTTGGAAAATCACAAGTGCGCTTTTCTCAATACATTCAGTTTGCTATATTGGTGCCTTTCAGATGTGCCTTTTAAGCGCCTTTTCTTCACATCAAGCGCTTTTTGCTACATTTCAACCGGGTTTTACTGCATTTCACACATATCTCCTGCTTCATAGAAGTAAAACTTGACCTGAAATATTGAGAACCTGAATTTTTTCAGGTCAAATTCAGAATTCCTTTTTGCAAACCTGAACGTTATCCACAGTCTGAGAAAAATTGAGTTCAGATTTGGGTAACCTGATCGGCTGATTCAGCTTAAAATAAGCTTTGTAGCAAATCTGAACATCTGTCCTGTGCCAACACTAATCTACCTGTTTACTCATCTACTCAACTTAGAGCATGGGGAATGACTGGTTTTCTATTATTTCTAATGCCCGTGACAACAACAGTCATTCAAAAGCTTTTGAAAAAAATATTTTCGTCTAAGGTGACAAGCTACGTTTCTGTGCGATCGTCAATTCCAGTTTGACAAGTTCGAAAAATTCTACAGTGAAAATCAATGGGATGCAATACACTGGAAAAATGTTGTGCCATCTTCTCAACAGAGTAAATCAAAAAAAATTACTACGAAGGAATCAATGAACGTCAACACAAGATATGGTCGAATGTCAAACTTTGTATGGAGCGGATGACATAGCGATTTCATATAAACAAACTCACCTCTCATGAGAGGTGAGTTTGTTTATATGAAATCGCCATGTCCTCCGGTTTGTATGAACAGACCATACCTGGTTTATACTTTCATTGGAAGGAATAACATTTCGAATTCGAAACGAACTGTACCAATATGGTAAAATGTGTAAACAATGAATTTCTGTCATTTTCTAATTCGTCTGAATGTCGATTCGATTATTCGGCTTCAATTAAATTTGATATTTTTCCCTGTAAGTCCAAAAAACGGTTAAATGGATATTATTAAGTAATTTTTCTTGCAGTTTTTTGTTTCTTTTTATTTTATTTTATTACGGCTACGCATATGTCAAAATTTCCTTTTGTTGTTTTTGTTTTTAAGTCTTATTTTTTATCAATGTTTGAGGTTTGAGTACAATGTATAAATGTATATCAATCTGGGCGGAAAAAGGATACGATTATGTAAGTTCTGTTATTATTAATAGTACGATTTGTTTCAATATTTTTTTTAGCAAAAAAAACTATTTCTTCATTGCACTGAATTATTCAATCGAAACAATTGGGCTATGAAAGGTACACGTGTACACTTTTAAACGAAATCTCGCTAATTTCGATATAATCTACCGAAACAGCAGACATCGCAATATTGTCACTAAATCTACTACTTCCTTTCATTAAAGTAACGTTGCATTTGCGACAAAATCTTTTACTTCGTTTGTTTCAGAAAACATTTTATCAGATAAGAAGTTGCTAATTAGAGTAACGCGTTTATTTTAGCTGTCGTTGTGAACAACAGATGACCTGTCTGATATATAGTTTCAAAACATGTGAAAAGAACCACTTCAAAGGGCTCGACAGATGACAAGCCATCTCTGAAGGGATGGTCGAGCACAGGAAAATGATATCTCTGACTCGTTTCGAAGTGTCATCAAGAATTTCATGTATTCCGTTAAGTAAGCCGGAACGAGTAGAATTTGAGAAAACCTCAAACAGCGAAAAATTTCAAAATTAATAAAAATCTTGTAAAGACCTAGTTTCTTCGACCAATTTAAAGATAAAGTCACCGTAATCGCGTAGTCATACTACGCCCGGTATTCGCGTAAAAAATGTCTTTCTTGCGACATTGTGTGTACCTTGCATGGAAACTCATAGCCGAATTGCTTCGTCTTTTTTGACTTTTTTCCTGTCAAAACTGACACATAATATCCTATAGGCAACCAAAATGCTTGAACCGATTGTTAAAATCATATACACATATCTATGACGCTAAATTTACCATCTATCATACTACTCACTGTCGTTAAGACCTGCACGTTTCTCCTCCTCCAGCATTGCGTCCAGTTCATCGGTTAAATTTGCCAACATATTACCAATGTCATTGAGCACATTTGAATCGATGGTGTTCGAGATCTTTTGTCCATCACTTCCACTAACACTTACCGACGACAATGTGGGCGACGGTGTGGTTGTCGTACCAGCTCCGTTGGTGGTTTTATGCAGCGATTGACTTATATTCGCGACTGTTGTTGCCAACGACGACGACGAGGACGATGAAGACATAGACGATTGCATTTCACTACGATTGAGAACACGTTGCTTTATCGTGCCAGCATTGTCGTTTGCGAATGGTATTGCGTCGATCGAGTCAATACTTGTGTTTGACTGTGAAAATAATTGGAAACATCGGACGTTAAACTCGGATTCTTATGACGACAAGGCCGATGTGGAACTTACTTTGAAATCTTGCGGTTTTTCTGCATGAATTTCCACTGTGGTCTGATGAGTCTGGCCCGCATAATTTGCATACAAAGGCTGTGGCTGCACGGAATGGTGTATATTGTTCGCGTTGATGAAATGATGTGGCTGCGGTTTCTGATGCATTTGTAAATGATGGTGTGGCAACGGATACGCTGAATGATTCAATTGATTCAACGACAAATTTTCTAAATGGCTAGTTGCTTGATCAACTACGGAACACTGCCTTCGGGGCGGTTCTGGTGGTTGTTTTCGATTAGACATTAGCATACCAGGGGAACGGGTAGCACAATGAGAACCATAGCACTGTAGAGACATTAGATTTAAATTTTTTGATTTTCAATTTATTTGTCACCAATTCACTCACCTTTGTTGGACACATCATCGCATTTTCGTTTGTATAATCACCAGCCAACATTGCTTGCTGCTGTTGTGAAGTTAATCCTCCAAAACTATTGATTCCAGTCGATCGCTGTTGACGCGGCACGTTGCTACGATGATGGCGTGGAAGTGTGCCACCCTGTTGATCGCAACTGCTTAGAGCAATTTCATTTGTCGGAGTTATATCTCCATCATCGTAAGATCTACGCCATGGCTAAAAAACGGATTTAAATTTTTTAGATCGATGTCATGAATGGGAAGATGCAAGATGAGGTCTTTACCATTTGTTGAATTGTTTGTGGATACTGTTGGTGCATCATGTTTGGCAAAATGTTAACACCTTGATGACAGAAATACGGAGCTTCAGTCGGTCGTATGAACGTTAAATGGCCACTGTTAACACGTTCGGCTGGATCTTCCAATGATTCCAAAGATTTGCCCCGAGGCTGGCGAAGCTAAATAGAAAGTTGACAAAAGAAATGAGAAAACGAGACTCTTGGATCCGATGAAAATGGTAAATTTGAATGTGAAATGAAATGCGTGTATTGAAGCTTATAACAAGGAGGAAAAAAAGTGAGTACAAAGATAGAAGTGTAAACATTATTCGGTGATCGTACCTTGCATCGGCATTTCTCATTTAGCATTGAACTTCATTATTTACACAGATTCTTCCGACAATTTATTAAAAAAAGAAAAGAAAATTAAACAAGAGAATGTACGCGTGGAGTAAACGAAGTGTAGGTACTTTTCGTTGTGGATCTGACCTTTACGACATCAGAGTTTACTTTTATATTTCTAAGATTTAGATTTCGGATAAGGGCGCAATAGATTCTGTGAAAAATAATCCACCAAACAAGTAGTCTGTCTCGTCTCATCAGTAATTTTTATCGGCTTTCAAAGGTCTTAAGGTCATAGAGATAATAATACAAAATTTCGCGAAACGTTTCAATCTTCGAGTTGTGGAAAATATAAAAAGTTGGCAACGAAGAGAGAGTTTAGACGTTAGAGGCAGTCTAGTATTAACGATTTCTATCAATTCATGCACGATAATATGAAAATTAGTATCGTACTCTAGTCATGTACGGATGTGCTTCGATCTTGCTTGCAGTAATTCTATTTGATTGAGCTTCATTAAATCTAAAATATAATTTGAGTGTGATGGATATGTCACATTCAAGACCACATCTAAGGCTTGCACTAAACAGAAATGGATTGTAGAACAGTTTTAAGGGTCTGGACTGAATTAGTATTATATTGGCTAGTAGCTACAACACTATCCTGTATCAACCAATCATGCGATGAATACAGTCATATCTTTACAGCGGGTTATTACGTTTACTTATAGGTCGCCCCCGTTAACTCAAACGTCCGCGATGATCAATTTCGGTACATTTTATCTGTGTTCTCTTCGACTCTGCACTTACCTTGATCAAGACGATATCATTTTCCATTTCATTGGCATTGTACGGACTTTGTGACATCATATTTTGTTGTTCCCATTGTACCATCTGTTGGGCGTGCTGCTGATAAAGTTGTTGTTCATAACATGCATTCTGATACAGTTGATAATCGTCGGCAGAATGACTAGTGTATGGGGATTGTAACGGCAAAGTGGATGGACATGACCAGGCGGATGCATGTGGTTGTGATTGCATTGATCCGTGTGTTGATGACTGAATATTTTATGCGTGTTATATGTAAGATTTTGTATTCACAGTTTGAAATGAATCGAGATGATAAAATGAAATTGACGCGCAGTTTGTGAGTAGTAGTTAGTCATTGTTAGTTACAACAGAAATTGCATGACAAATGGATGCATGTCTTTGTTGTTGTTTCACCAAATCTATCGCTTCAATTTAATCAATGACTAAGTGACCGTGGACTAAGCGATGTGACTGCACAATCAAAGGACTTCCACGAGATAACGTTTTTCGATTCCGATTTATTGGTTGAATTTCACTCTTTACTCGGTATGGACGGAGTTATCAAATTTTATTAATAGTGTTCAGAAGCTCGTACTATGTCAGTGAACACAACAGAAGATTTTTGATTAAATTTCAACTTAGTGTCGAAAGTCGGGTTCCACTTGGTATGGTCTTTAAGTACAAAAATCATCGAATTTTAAACGTCAACTTTTGATTCATGACAACAAAGATTATAACTTTCAACAATACTACGATGTTACTACAGAATTGAAGTACTAGATTCAAAGATTTTTTCCTGAGATTTCTGAGCCTGTACGTTCGATTCCTCTTTGAGTTACATTGCGCGCAAGTTTTATTTCTATCGAATGTAATGTCTGAAGTATATGACCTGTAGCATTTACTGTAAATGATGGTCAGCGCTCATCTACAAACTATTCACACACACATACAGCGGATAAAATTTGCTCGGATGAATATACTAATGGTCTATGATTTGTGTGACAAGGCAATTTTGATAGATTTGTGATCAGGTGTACGGTATACGACATTCAAATGAAACAAGCAATATGTCTAAGTCTAACATAAATATCCAACAAGATGTTTGGCTGTTTGTTTGCACATCGACAAATAAAAACAATTTAAAAAAGAAAAATGGAAAACCGTATGAGGCGGGTGTGGTTTATGCATCATACAAGCGATTCAATTTTGACAAAATAGTGAAAAGCTCTACGGCTAAAGTTATAGGCTTACCTGACTGCCACATAGCATCGGAGTCAATCCCGGCAAAACCCATTTACCACTCATAATATCCTTAACACGTTTTATGGCAAGCAATAATTTCTTTTGATGGCCTAGTTTAACAATACCAATGTCCTCCATATCTTCCCATGGCAACTGGGTCACATCACGTACAGTTGCGTAGCCTTGCGCAAAAAGCGGTTGCACATATTCTTCCAGTCGTAGCAGTCGCAACCATTCCTCAATTGAACCCTGTAAACGAAATGTTACGTTCAGAATGTCGTCGACACATTTTTCCTGGTTGTTCGTGACCCATGTGCACAAGGTTGTTCACAAAAGTGTCGTTATCGCTTATCGTTGACACAGTTTTAACGTAACGCAAAATTCAATGAACAACGATTACACGCATGGATCTTGAATCGCAATTTCAACGTACAGGCACATTATTCGGTAGATTATCGGGTAACTGTAGAGCATCAATGTGTTGCTTGATTTTTTCACGATGATGTGGCTTCTTGATACCTATAGCTGTTAGATCCTCCGGTGTCATTCGACTTATGGTCGGCATATCGTAGCCGGCATCCGAAAACAGTTGAGCATAATCTTCGTAGTTGAGCTCTCTCAACCAATCGGTAATGATTTCATGATCCTAAACGATTTGAATTTTGTCAAAAATCTTTCTGAATTGAAATTCAATTCCAAACGAACCGTTCTTGAAGTCATACGATCCACACTTCCAATGGAACACGAACTGACACTGCATCTTGGCGAAGACAGTGCACCTCTAGTCGACGACGATGTTTGCGTATGATATGATGATGCACGACCGGAATCTAAACTGGCTGTCGAATGGCGTGATCCAGATCCAGCCGAGCCCGAAGAGCTGCCAGGACTATCTCGACCGGGAGATTGAGTTAAATCAATGCCTTGGTCTTCTTGCAACGCCAGTTGTTGATGATAGTAAACGGCAGCTTTGTGTGTTAGTGGTTCTCGAGCCGTGGGAAATGTAAACGCATTCGGTGCCACATAGTTGCTCAGCACACCAGGACTCTTGGAAAATGTACTGCCGTAGTCACTGTGATCATCTAATGAAAGGAATGATGAAACTAAGATATTGAATTGACGGTGGTTGTGACAACGAACCTCTAATTCCTATAATACTTGTTGCATCAGGAACGGTAAGAAATCCTCCAGCATCTTCTGAAGAACCATAGCCAGCTGATCCGAACGAACTGCCTGAATGACGATAAACGTCAGGCACAGCTGGAGGAGCTACTCGTTTAGCTTGTGATATCGGTTTAGGAGGCCGGGACATGCCAGTATTCACTAAAAATTATTTAAGAGGAAATTGGTTACTGTAAATAATTTATCAATGGAATTACAGACAGTAGACTAATTTGGTGATGCCGGTGAAATGCGGAGTGTACATCATCGTTGAACGGAATAGACGAATAAAAGTAACAAAACAGAGAGACATACAAGTCAATGAGCCGGTTCGAAACTCTTCAATCAAAATGAAAGTATTGTGCAAGAGCAACTTTTGCAAATCAATTATTTGAATTAAAAATTAACGAAATTAATTTTTCGATTGAGCCATTCAGTCTATTGTAAATATCAAATCAAGATACTTCATTAAATCCACAGTATTTATTGGTAATTACATCAAATTACAACTAATGAAAAAATGTTTCACAAAGTTCACGATTCGATATTTCGGTTATATTAAATTTAGAGCGTCGTCGCTCTGAGACATCGTAATTGTATTCCATTGTGTTATATATTCGACATCCACCAATCAGATCGTAATAACAATAATTGATTTTGAAATAGCTGAGGTTTTCGTGGTGCTTACACAAAGTACACAAAACCAGATAATAAGAAGACAAATTAATCGCTTCAATTGCAAAGACTTCTTCATTCCACAGAGCGCGCTCATATCTAACTACATTTTATATCACATTCATTTAAAGTCGTCTATTCATCTTAATTGAAATTTGCACGTCCCATATGTGCAGAACGAATAGCATCTTTATTGTCTTTCATTTTCATCAATTAAATTTGTCTCAAAAGACGAACGATCGCTATAAATACACACGCTAAGAAAATTGTGTTCACGTTGGACAATATGGTGAATGGTATCCAGCAGCTGGTATCGAAAATGGATTAAATTACAAAATATTACGCATTTGATGCAGACACATTTTCCTAAAATTGTTCACAATACAAAATCCTAGCCTCGATTATCTTTTGTAATGATGTGACGCATCGGCATATGTTGCAAGTTATAATAGAATTCAATTTTAGGTATGGAATTTTTGATTATTTTAGGGGAAAACCCTGAATGTTAACTATACATTGAATTCCTGGGCCTTGTTGTTATTTCGATTTTGACTGATTTTGAGTCGAGGAACTTATAATAATTGGATTCGGTATAAGGATGGATTAGGCTTCTAATTATAATTTGCCTGTTTCAAGTCATCAAGTTATAGCATTTTTAATTTGAAATCTAGTACTTCCATGCTTCAATATTTCATGGATGGATCTGTTGATAACGTAATGGATGTGTTGTCGATATGGACAATATAACTGATTGTAGAGTATTTCAACCTTGCTATGATAGATAATCTCCACACACAAAATGATACTTTAATTTGAGAATATCCTATCAACTGACATCTGAAGAATTCAATTCTACAGGTGAAGTACGAGATTCAAGTCAACAATTTTTTTCCTGAAGAATTTTTGTTTTTTTGGAATTGGAGAACAGATAGTAGGAACTCAGTGCCATCTAAACAAAGGACACCGTGTACACTCGAAGAATCCAAGGATACCTAAATTCTGAAGTTTTAAGTTCCTTCGATAGCAAAAGTAAAAATGCGTGTCTCGCGCTTGCGTTAACATTAACTATCATGTGTGAGGTGCTCAGCACGAGCTTCCCATCAAAATTCGGACACGCAAAATGGCGTCATGGTACTTCAATGTACTCCTTAAAGAAGGCATAATTTAGTCTTGATTCAAAGGCAAAATGGAGAAGCTATGTTCTTTCTATGTTTCCTGGGTTTGTCTTAAGTAAAAACGACATATTTGTTACCATGCGATGTGTTGAATTAAGTTTAATTTCAAAACCTTTCCATGGTTCTTGTTGGGTGATTGTTTAACCTGTTATCCGTGTTACAGACGGCAAGCATATGACCAGTATTATTATCGATCAAAGTATATTTAATCCGATGATTTCAAATCTTGTACTTCAAGTTTTCTAACATTCATTTTACTATATTAAAGGACCTACTACCCAGAGCTTGTGATTATTTTTGTGTCATTATCGATAACAGATGAATAGCCATATGTGACAGGTTAAATTGAAGATTTTTGTTTATGTTTCATGATTTGGAGCTACTGTTAATGAATATAAATCAACTTTCGCAACCATTGGAATGAAACGTTTTATTCGTAACTAGGGTAAAGTGTTTTTCTGGCCTTCGGCTCGGGTAGCAACACTGCACACTCACCAAAAAAATCACCCCTTGATACGTAAATAATTATAGACCAAGTCATGTAAAGAGGTTTAAATTAAATTGTACTATGGACAAGGCTCATTGGCAGTCAAGCTACTAGGATTTTGTAATCCTATCCACTTGATCTTATCTAATCTATTCAGATTTTAAAATACGTTATCTGGGAACGTTATGCAACTTAGTACAGAAAAGAATATTCCTTACACCTTATTGATACGGTATAATATGCGTGCGTGACCAAGTTGACACACCGACCGTTCGAAGTGTAAGTAAATCTATTGGTTTTTCTTAGTGTATCAAGCATGTTTTGTTTGAATTGTTCGAGTTCAAATAGATCTTATGAATACTACATGTAAATCAACATACCAGCAAGTTTTCTCATTTTGTTGACTGCTTCTTTTGATTCATGTAGAGTAAAAACAGGAATTTACTAAATAATGTTCAGTATACGGTATGTACTGCCTGCCTACAATTTGATTAATATAATCCTACACTTAAACGTATTCCCATTAATCCGCTGTTTTCGTTAAAGTCACAGATGAACAGCATTCATGATCAAAGTCCGTTGGGTGTAAAATTTCCAAGGGTTTTTGATACAATTTTGTTTATAAATTTTATATAATAAAGTTATTTGTATGGCACTGTTTGTTGTTTGATTAAAATCTCTGTTCTTGCTTGTGTGTTGACTTTTTTACTTTTTTTTATTTATGACGTGGATTTCATTTTTATTTGTCTACTAATCACGAGTTGTTGATCTTTCGTATAAATTCACTTTGTTAACACGAATTGACTTTCGTTTAAAAAAAAATGAACGATTTTGTGGTTTAACGCGCTTTGTTATTGGAAAGGTATCATTTTATTTTTTGGTGTTTACACAGTCAATGCAGTCAATACACCTATAATGCAACTGATGTTCAATTAGTATAACTTTAGTCCACACACATATCTTTAAGATTTTCGCTGAACAGTCCGGAAGTAAACACGAATTCCTTTGTTGATTCAATGTTAAATGTAACATTTACGACAAAGTGAGACACTCATAAAGCAAACAAATTACAAATTTTCAATTCTTCGAAATTCTTTACTTTAAACGAACCAGTGATATACAACGAAACAACACAATATGCTTCTTGCATTTACTTATCTGTCATCAAATGTGTCATCGCGTCTACTAATATAAACGAAACAAAACTTTTTATTTCATTGATATGGTAGCTATTTCTTCACATCTGGCCACTATAATATTTGATTGAACCGAAACATGTTTTTTGTGTAAAGATAATGCACTAAAACTGAATTCTAAAACCACTTTATTTTTCACAGCAAAAAATCTTATTTCACTTTAGAGTTCAGTTTTTTTCATGTAGGTGGAGAATGGCACAATTTATTGGATTTATTCGAACCGCAGAACACACACAATTCACACTTCAACAAAAGAACCATACGAAACGGCGAAATAAACACTAAAATTTCGCCAGATTGTTTATTTTCTTAAAAACATTACATCAAAATTAATTTTATTCCATTTCGAAGAACTTCTCTATTCTTTACTACACTACACAGCGTCGGCCATATTTTATTGTGTTGTATTAGCTATGGTTAACGAAATCATGAATTATCTGTATATTCATTACTCAGTTTGTGAATGTGTGCATGGTAATAGTAGGGGTCCTGAAGGGATAGTTTTAGTGCGTATGTACTTGTTTCGCCGGAATATTAGCAGGGTGAATTACAACCAAAGTATATAAACATGATATACATGGTATGTTCCAAGGTTATTGACCTGTCATCCATAGAGCCATAACCAAAAATTATTGACAAATTGATTGCGAAGGAGTGATGTTCTTGCTTTGTGGCTGCTCTCGTTCGTTTTCGGCTTGTCAAAAATCATTTTTACCGTACGATGGAACAAACCAAGGTTCTGAAAGAACAGGTTAAGACACTTACGAAGGTGGGTGAAACACAAATCTTGACAATTCAGACATGTATATTGTCTTTCACAACCTTGGAACAAACATATTGAATTTATCCCCGATGCGTAGGAGACCTAATTCAAAATTTTCTTTTTCATGTGTCGGGTCCGAAAATGAGTGAGTTTCGAGATTTTTCTCGGGTTTTCGACCCCTTACATGAAAATTTTTTTGAGTATAGAAAAGAAAGATTTGAATTAGGTCTCTTTCTATAAATAAATAACTCTAGCTACAAAGAGCGACACGAATTAGACCTAATTTTCTTTTGTTCTCTTGTCAAGGTTGACAGTAAAACAAAAGATAAACTGAATTTGGTTTCTTTCGGTACATTTTCATACCAACGCATACTCACTTCGTTCGGGCTACAACTCGCGAAATTGCCTAAAATCAAACGTCCAAAACAGATACACAAATAACTATTAGTCTCATGTCAATTTTGTTAGGAAAAAATTTAGGATTCCTTCGGCGTTGGTATGAAAAAATACCGAAAGAAACCAAATTCAATTTATCTTTTGTTTTACTGTCAACCTTGACAAGAGAACAAAAGAAAATTAGGTCTAATTCGTGTCGCTATGTGTAGCTAGAGTTACTTATTTATAGAAAGAGGCCTAATTCAAATCTTTCTTTTTTATACTGACAAAATTGACAGTAGAACAATTTTTTTAATTAGGCCTCTTTCGCGCTTCTATAGTATAGTACACCTCTACAGTAAGTATTGGAAGCACAAATTTTTATCTCAGCGGTCCGTACTATAAAAGGTACATATACGACAAATACATCGTACCATATTCAAGCTGACACTATTGTTGTATGTTTTCAATGTGAAATTTTAACCACATGTTTACAAAACCATTGATAAAATTAATTGACATGATACATAATTGTTAATTAGGAATTTCAGTCGACTTTAATTCACTAAAGTCGTCCAATGAAGACGCTCATTTGTTGGCATAATTTGATTTTCCAAGTTTAATTTTGCGATAACTTTGATGAACTTTGCAAAAAGTTGAGTTGATTTTTCATGTTGTACAAAAAACATATTGAAAACAGGGAAATGTGAGCAGGTTGACTGTACCAATTATTTGAATGACAAGATTCTGTCGTGAAAATATTTTAAAACTACAAAATTGGTAGGGATAAAAATTAATTGTCACGTTCTTGTGCGATTATTGGCCTCGGCCTCTCCTCTGATCAACAAAATTCACACGAAAATTGGAATTTTCTTCTTGTTATCTCTTGTTATCTATTAGAATGTGACTAGGGATAAAAGGTTGAAAAGTAGAGTTTTCGTGTGTAGTTTGTTGATCCGAGGCAAAATCAAGGTAAATAAACCCACGAAAACGAGACTTTTAATTTGTATCCTGAGTTATGTTATGGATTTTACATGGGAATAAAAAACAACCACATCATCAGGACGACGACCATCATCACATGAAGTGAATATTTGTATGAAATCCGTCATTTTATCGTCAACTGTAATGTGTCATCCGCGTATCTGTATTTGCATGACCTCCCCAAAGACTTGATATGATAGAGCTAATAGATTTTTTTTTTGAGCGTCACCTTTTTCATCTGTTAATGAAAGTGAAGATCAAAAATATGCATTAAATTGTAACTAATGTCGTCTTATATAGCGAAATAAATGTTAAATCTACAAAAGTAAGAGAGTTCAAGATACTTCGAACAAAAGTAGTGATAGACAGACTAGATAATGCTATTGGTTATACATATTGTGCATACCGTCTTTGTAAAGCTAACGAAGTTTATTTTACTTGAAACCAAAGCCAGGGATACCACAACTTTCAGACTGTAGGAAATCTACTATTCTAATTGATTCAGCTATTAATTAAGACGGAGCCAAACGTAACCGAAACGATTCAATTTTAATCGGTAAAATTTCACTTCTCTTAAGATTTTAGTTAGATGTCTCATCAAAATTAAGGAAATTATCGCTCACTTTTGTCATCACAGGAGATAACAGATGACAGCTGACAGAAACGGCTATCTTAAAAGCTTTCTGACATTTCCTGTTTTCAATTATCCAAGAGGGTCTAGATTCGAAATCAAAGTTCGTTACTTTACATCGCAATATCTTGGGTGTACCGTACTGTCTCGCACCTTCTGAGAAAAAAGTACTGCTTCTTATCGCTGTTAGGTTAGCAAATAAGTCTGATACAGGTAATGGTCGCAACGAGATTCGAAAGTGATCCGAAACCAATTGATACGAAAAAACAGGCGGTTGGAAAATTATTCTGGTTTAAGCTGGCATCAATACAGAAATAACTGTCGTTGGGCGTTATCTACAATAGAATTAGGTTTCGAAATTCCTGTGGGATAAATGTGGGATAACATATTTGCACAAATGGCTAAGTCGTTTGGGGAGAAAACTGTTGGTATAATTGAATGGTGGACTTAACGGCCAATCCAACCACAGAGAACCTCGTACACTACATGATCATGTCGTTCTTGCCAGTTTCTACCATTCGTATCACAGTTCGAGTTCGAAATAGTTGAAAAACCGATTACACATTTTTGATATTTTTATCTGAAAATGTTGTTGTGACTTTTCATTGAAATAGCTTTTTACGACTGGTACATGGTTTAGTATATTCTAATGTCAATTTTTAGCTTTCATTACATTCAGTTCATCAATCAATAATTTCCACTTACCGGTATCCTTTTAATAGAAGTTCTAAGAATTCCCTTTCACACTGACTTTAACTTATTCGTTCATAACTTATTCGCCTGGAATAAGATCTGAAGTCGAAATACAATGCCATTGATTAATGTACAGATTTTTCATATATCATTGACGGACAACACTGTACTGAAAGTTTACTGTTCAGCTTTTTTTCTCTTGCCCTTTCAGACACAAAATTTTTCCATTTTCATTTATTTGATGTGACACCACCGTAATCGATATATTTCACAACACAAATTGCTTTTTCAATGCGCTTTTTGATTGTACGGTTACGTCGAAAATCGTCCTCCGGTAACTGATGCTTTTTTCACCGAATAATTTTCCATAATTTTTTTTTTCTATTTTTGTTTGGCCGACTGAATTGAAGTTTTTCCACAAATACATCCCATGAAATCATAAACCATTCACAACTACCATTGTAAATAGGAGATTTTTTAGCCCCGTACGAAGTATAAAGGGGCTTATAGCATTACGATGCCGTGTGTAATTGATGGAATTCGAAGCAGACGGATCCGCAATAAAAAATTCGTAAGTTAGGGCCGCCGGCCGCCTAAGGGTTTTAAAGTCTTTTTTGGTAAATCAAAAAACATTATTCAAATTGGGTGAGTGGACCGAGTGTTAGGGCCGTAGAAGTGAAAGGCTACTCGGCCCTAAGTGTATTTTGCATATGACTCGAGTAAATTTTATCCGATTTTCCTAATTTTTGTTTCATTTGGAAGGTAATCGAAGGCCGAATAGAATGTTGTTGAAAAATTTTTAAATTTGGGTCCTTGGACTGAGCCCGGTACTAGGTCCTATGTGTATATATAATATACTTAATAAATTACAATTTTAAGTCAATTTGAAAATTCATTTCATAATAATTTTTATCTATCTAGGTGAAATAATAGCAGTGAAAAAGTGCAATTATTTCGCCGTCGGTAGATAAAATAGCGTATTTACCTCTGTCTAAATGTGTCTAAATAAACATGTAATAAACATGTGGACAGAGGCGAATAATCTACTATTATTAAGTACGTTTACGGGCGTAATAGGCTTACGGTCAAAGTAGGGCGACAGACGCACTAGGGTCACATTCGCAATAGATAAACGGGTTCGTACGGGGCTCAGTCGCAGCAAACGCTCCGACTGTTCTGATGGCTCGTTTTTCAACCAAATAGTATAATCGTGAATAACGAAAGCTTTTTAGCGTAAAGTTGTACAGGCGTAAAGTTGTAGGTAGTCTTCAAGTAGTGGTACGGTATACGCAATTGGGTACATGCGATCGGATACGAGAAAAGAACTTCGTGCTCTTTTTGAATTATTTAAATTTCGGCATTCGTATTATCGATTTTCCACTTAGTATACCGACTAGACATGTTGACGCGATTAATGATTGACAGTCTGAATGGAATTGTAATGTTGATTGTTGATTATCTGTCGATCATTTCGGAATAATATTTTGCTGTTTTGTTATTTAGACTAGTCTTTTGTTTTGAGGTTTGGAATCCCTTCAATTGAAATGAACATTTTACGCTGAAATATCAGAGTCCATTTTGATTATACGGGAACGGCACACGCGTATTAATTCATATTCAATGGATGGATAGAAAAACCTACTCCCGGAAAGACTAATACATAGATGGTAGCCATAAGCCATATACACACATGCACACATTGCTCTGTAAACAAACTTTCATTTTTTTTTTCATAAAGTTTTTAAGCAATAAGGCTTCCTGTAAATTTTATTTTTTAACGGAAATGAAGTTAATTGCTACTTGTGAGCAAATTAATTACATTTCTGTACTACTAGATACAAGCCACAAGCATCAATTAATATGATAATGTGTCCTTCCTCTTCACTCCACGCAGAACGTAAGTTACAGGCACCCTTGTTGATTTAAACTTTTTTTTTCATTTTTCTGTTATTACTGAATGGAATAACGTTTTTTTGGAATGGGATATGCTGGAAATTTCGAAATTTCTTTCAGCTATGGCTTTTGGTTTGAGATTCAAATATTCACTGAAAAATCTTAAGATTGGTTTAGCAGTTTCATTATCACATTTCCCCAATCTATACCTAGCAACATCTCCTCATTAACGCATGTATCCAATTAAGTCAGTGGAGCTCATTTAAATTTTTCTATTTGTTCCCATAAAGTAACCGAAATTGCTGTGCGCCAAAAATTCAAATGATATGCCTCCATCTACTCAGAGAAAATTTTGCTTAATCTAATGGATTTTGGTTTATGTTTTATTGCAGCAATAAATTAATAGAATAACGACTCCAGAACCCCTTATTAAGCAAAATGAAAATCCTAGTCTGGCCACTTTCGCGCGGCTGTATAATATAATTGTAATTAAAGCTTTATATTTTCCACAATCTCTCCCAACCACTAGAAACCATGCAAATGGAATTATATATTTTGCTGATAAAACTTAAATATAGAAATTCATCATTACGTCCCATTCGGATATAGTTTTGGAAAGTTTACTCCGAACTGGAGTAGGTGGGGGGATAGAAATTAAACGCTTCCTTGAATAAAATGTCTTTGAAGATTTTGTTGTTGGTGAATATTATTTATAATCCTCAGTAGGTTTTCATCGAAGATATTATATTTGATGTGAATTAATAAAAAACTAATGAAGTGTAATGTTTTCCTCATTCATACCATGTTCTTTTCTCTAGCACGGTCGAACTTATCCCCTAATTTTATACAGCCAAATACTCAGTGTCAGCAGACAATATCCATACATATATACGAACATTGTGAGTGTGTGTTGAGAACTAACACCACTAACGCAAGCTAGAAACTAGTAGGGTGATTGAAGGGGTTGGAAAATCGTTTTTCAGTAGAGTAGTAGATGAAGATTCACTAATTGTATCAGTAAAATGTCGATACGCAATTTTATGGAATATATTTGGAAAATAAAATTCGAATTTTCAGTTTTATACATCTTGCATTGATTTATACGCTGCGGCATTTTCCGAACTTCTAACATGAACTTTTGTCATACGCATCACCACCAACAACAACAATACCCCCACTATAGCAAAGACTGAAAAAAATCTATTTTTCTTTGTGGGCTGTTCTGTTGGATAAGCAAGTAGCAAGAAAGCTTTTTGTTTCGTTCCAGTTCAATTTATATGTTAGTTAGTAAAGCTCAGCTACGGTGCTTGGACACACACATAAAAGCAAATAAATATAATCGCCCGAGTATATTTAATACGAGGGAGAGATACTGAAATACCAAAAAAGAAAAATGTAATTTTGTGATTATTGTTTCGTATTTATTAATCCAGTCAACTAAATAATATTATTTGGGAACATCAGAGAAGGTTCTGTTTTCCTATGGAAAAAAAACGAAATGTGTGTTAGCGTTTGATGTGTGTGCAAAAAAGATATTTTTACTCGAGTTTTTCATTTTAATTTTTCTCTGATACGGAAGAAAATTTTCGTTCCTTTTTGACTAGTGGAACATGGCATAAATGTGCAATAGAGTAATACCCCTTTTCGCACTTCGTTCAATCGATGAAAAACCCCCATAACCAGGAATTTGGACATTTTTTTTTCTTCATCGTTTTGACCTCATTCCAAAAAGTGAAATTATTGTTTGAATGCGAGTCTCATTTTTACGTTCAAAAAAACTCGTTGCTATCCGACTGATAAAAAGCCCCCGAAACCTCGCGTTGAATAATTCAAGTTTAAAAAAGGAATAGAGAAGAGGAACAAAAAGACAATTAAAACGCCAAGTGTGTGGCATAACCCAACAGTGTTTCGTTTGTGATTGTGCTTTATCATCGGAAAATTGAATAATTTTAAAGGTCAAACTTTGTGTTTTCGAAGGCACCAAAGTGTAAAAAGAATATCATTTTTATCGTATTATGCAACTGGGATAGGAGAGTGGATAATATATAGCGGTATGTATTTTCGCTCAAAACGGTAACCAATATTCATGATTTCTTATATATTTATGTTGCCAAGTTGTCACTATGGTGGGATGTGAATCAGACATTTATACGCTTTTTTTATCGATTTGTTTTGAAAACGGAAACATTAACATAGAAAATCAATGAGACATGCCTAATTTGTCATAAAAATCAATATCTAAGCTGTGTATGTTGTGTATGATGTATATATAATAGCAATAGGTGCATTAAGCTCACATCCTGGCACTCTGTTCGTTTATCCATTCAAATAATAATATTGCCGGATATTGGCAAATTAAACATTTATTATTAAATGAAAGAAGTCCTCCTGGATACCATTAAATATGGTGTACGAATACGTACACAACGAACAGTTGAGATGGAAGTAATACAATTTTTTCTCGTCTGCTACTTGCGCTGCTATCCATTTCTTTTATGGAATTAAAATTACTCTAATTGGAACAGCCAAGAGTTGACTGCAAATGTAATGCAGTTATCATCTGCATTACTAGGGGTTAGTTGACACAAAAATATTGTATGAAAAACCACTTCCCAATGTCACAGGCCGAAAATAATTTTGGATTCAACTCCCTGGAAAATAGTGTCAAAGGCCCATAGAAACGGGAACATTCAAAAATGTAAATTTGGTTTAATTTTTCAAATGGTTTGGGGGTAGAAAGTTGATGCCTTTTTGTCAACCTTGAACGCGTAAAATGGTATTGTGAGTGTTAGGTATGTAACGTACCGAAAATAAGTAGCTAAGCAGCCAACAGAGTTTTTTTTTATTCGTTGTGATATTATCTCTCAACGATTTATGTAAATGGTTGTCATACCTGCATAATAAATGTGAAATCACAATTTTCCGATGTTAACCGGCAATAAATTCAGTGGTTTGGTGAAGTCTTTTAAGAATTTCTCGTATTTCTTGCACGTAATTTACATTGATCAACGCGAATAAACCCGAGTTTGACTAACCATTAGGAAATTCGATAGTTCCATCTAATTCCATCTAGTTCCATCTTGTCAATACCATAAATGCTTACAGAAATCAACAAGTAAGGCAATTTTCCCTTTAAGCATTTGCGATCTATGACAAATGAATGATTTGTGAAGGAATAAATATTTAGTACCTGGCTCATGCGAAAATTGACCCTGCGACAATGAATAATTTCCTTTCGACTATTTTCAGGTAGTTTTTTTCCATTACGATCCAATAGATACGAGCCATAGCACTGCTACTAGCATTGACGTAGAAAACTTTCTGAGAGCAGTGCTACATACGTCCACTATTTTACTCAGCAAAGCAAAACAATGACTGTATGAAACAATGTCCGAATCCTAATTATCCTCTTAGGGAAACACTTCGTTCAGTGAAATATAGTTCAGAACAGCCCAATACAGCCCGGCTCCGGTGAACGTACTCACTTTATATGTATTTGGCTGGGCTGAAATTTCGTTTTTAAAAAAGCTAGATATGTACAGAAATTTTCCTAGAGCAACGTTCATGGAACTTTATCTCATCTATTAACTGACCGATCTCAGAGGCAGACGAGTCCAAGTCAAAGAACACGGATTTACTTTATATGAGAAATAAATTTTATCTAATTTCAACTTAAATTAAGTTGAACTGAAAATTATTGTCTATTGCTTCATACTTAATTCTTTGCGCTCGATTTTTGTGTAAAATAACTTCACTCTGTAAATATCCATGAAATGTTTGAGCAGTGAAGTTCATAAAAATAGTCACAAAATGGGATAGAATCTCTATAGCTTTAGTTTTAAAACAGCCTTCGCCACTAGTTAGTTGATAGGCTGGGCTGGAGCTGGAGCTGGAAATCGACCTGAAAATCTTCTAGCAGATCTAATTTTCATACTTAGAACGTTTTTTTCTCAGTCATCTTATCAAATCGAGTGTAGCCAATAGTTATTTGTTCAACGAGGGAAAAAAAATTATAAATTTCATTTCGAGGTTTTGGAGAGCGTATTGAGTGTCAAGTGTCACCACGGCTGAGTAAAATAAACCAGGCAGGAGCGGTTCATTTTTTAAACGTCATATAAGGGATCTAAAACACTATATGAAAATGAACTCAAATGAACACTCTCATAAATTGAATAATTTTATTCGCAAAATATAAGTCTACTTCTACTGATTGATTCTTTTGAAAAACAGCTTACCGAAATCGGACGCATTTTCCAGTGGACTTTTTATATGTGCCTAGAAAGGTATTCGACCCTAAAAACCAAAACCACTTTCAAAAAAATTCTTCGAAGCTTGTGTGGCTGGTGAAAGGTGAGCAAAAACCGAAAAATTGCAATTTTCTTACAAAAATTTCTCCAGTTGCACGAGACGTACAGGGTCGTGTAGGGTGTCATTAGAAAGGTAATCACACGTACTATTGAGCCGAATAGGGACTTATTGGGTTTAAAATTCATTGACACTGAAATATGTGCAGTTGAAATTTTCAACCGAAGACTTACACTGTTTTACTCAAATTTCTCGAGGTACACAAAACGTACATGGTCGTGTAGGGTGTCATTTGACAGGTAATTTAATGTGCTTTTGTGCCAAATATGGTCTTATGTGGTTTGGATGCATCCACGATGAAATAGAAGTTTAAATGTTTAGGTGTACATATTTCCTCATAGATGCATCCAAACTTCATAAGCCTCTATTTGGCCCAAAAGCACATTAAATTACCTTTCAAATGACACCCTACACGACCATGTACGTTTTTTCAAAAGAATCTAGTTAGATTATTCAAGTCGCTTGTCAAATCAAGCGCTGCTGCCTGGTTTACTTTACTCTACTGTGAAAGTCACCCAAGAAAACGCAATTTTCAACTAAACAACGTTTTTCACAATAAAGAATGTCGAAGTTTCAGTAGAGGCGAGAAAATGACTATAGGGCCAAATAATGACAAAGAAGAAAATGTTGCGAAAGGGAGAATCATTAGTATATGTAGAAACCACAGATAACATGAACTCATCTGATGTCGGTTATAAAGAATAATCACCAGTTCAGTGAATTGATAATTATATCTGATCATCCCAACGATTCTTTTATGACTAACAAGAAAATTAATATGATTATGATCGACATTACCTCTGCCATTATTAACCTTGCTTCTTGTCATTAAAATTACTATTTACGGACATCTGTTATCGACAAACACGTCAAAAACTATAATGAGATCTACCAACATCGTCTTTTAAAGCTAATCAAATGTTGAAGCGAATGATGTGAAAGATTTAATTCAGATTCAAAAAGGCCTAGATCAAATCAAGTAATAGATTCGATAAAGCTGTACTAATAATATGCTTGTCGTTTGTCAACAGACAACGGTGTTGATATCAAAGAATAGTTGGTTTTAAACGTTAATTTCGTTCATAATTTCAAAAGATAAGAACATTTTTCTGCCATCAACCGACATTCTAAAATATTTGAAATTATTCGAAAGATTTTTAGGTTTTATAACTCCATGCATTGCATAGCTTGTTGCTTTCTCAAATATTTTGTTTGTTGTGCCCCGAAAATTATATCAGCTAGTTAAGTAGGTCACACCCGGTTTTCAACACTTATTATAATAATGGGAACCGATAAAATGAGACTGGTTTTCTCCTCGAATGCTACATTTCGAGCTTACGCTTACACAAACGCGAATGCATGAACATTTTCAAATCGAATTCGTGTCGTTGAAATTAAAACGTCCATTAAGAACTCTAAATATTTTATCACCCCTTTAGATATTACAGTACACCCAATAGAATCTGTGAAAGAATATCCCGTACAAAAATCTATTACGAACGGATTAGAAGATGCTGGGTGAATGAAAGATATATCACGATTATACAGCTTCGGTGCACAGAAATAGAATCAACGCCGTAAATCCACTTCCATGTTATAAACCTTAAATTGATTCTTATTGAAAATCTATAATTCCATTTCGGATAAGTCAATACAACGTTTCAATTTAATTGCTTTGCTCGTATTTTTAACTTTTCTTCGGTAAATGCAACGGCATATTTCACTGTCAATAGAGGGAACATTCATAAATACCGTTTACCTTTTCGACCATTAGAGTTAGTACTTATGAGTAAGTGTAAATGGCTCTTAGCTTTTCGACATGTAATTGAAATGAAAATTGGTACATGTGGGACTCGAACCAACAATATTCACCTTGCCGGTTTCGACCCTTGGTAGAGCTATGTTATAACTTCTTATTCCTACCAGATAAAGTGGTTTCAAGGATCTAGGTGGATATTTCACGAGACGGCATTTCCTCGAAATACCATTTTGTAATTGATTCAGCGTCAATACTGTAAAGAACGGTTTTAGGATTCGTGTGAATTGGTTATTGATCCGAGACATCGTCTCGGAGACGAAGATGAGTTCAATAAACCAGAAAGAGCCGTGCTTCTTCAATTTTTTAAGCTGAGTAATCTAAAGGATTTTGTACGCTGATGGCCTGAAACATGAAAGGTACCGTTTTCAACGCATGCACTTTATATATTAATATGTCTCGTCTACTCCTTCTGGCTATTCACGACTCACGACTGATGGGTTTTATGGATGTGCCCGTAAGGTTATATTTGTTCGCCGACTCTGAATTTCTTTAAGAAAACGATAACAAGAAGGGACTACCAATGCAAAATTGAAGTGTACACTTCGATGGATATACTTCTGGTATACATCAACATTACCGATATTAATATGCTCGCACTTGAAAGAAGCGATATTTAATCATGAAAATTCCATTCGATTCACTATGCAATCCACTGTATACACAAAATACTATACTTTCATTCGTACACTTATACGTTTTTGTTAGATAAGAAATAATCAATAATTCTAATTACGTTACCTACAACTAACTCGCTCATTTACCATATGGATCAATGTTATGCATATTATTATTATGTGGGTGACGAATGGTGCTGTTGTTTTGCGTGTATTATATGAATTTTCACTGGTTTTTACCATTTGTAGTTTATGTTTATACCGTAAATTAACAGTGCAGAAACCATAAATCAAATAATTTGCAAGGGTGCGTCTACTGTTTGCTATATACTCATTCACAGCCTTTTTCAAAACCTTCATCTGTTATTGACAATTACGATGAAAATTAATAACGAGCTTCAGTTATTGTGGGCTTATTTTGAAAAACGTTGAAACTAATGAAGTAAAAGATTCGATTTCAATTGATTAAACAAACTTATATCAAATTAAGTAAATCATTAGACAATTTTGCCAGTGATATGTCTGCCGTATGTAATGTGGAAGGTTCATGAAAACATTCATTCATTTTCTGCTTCAGGGGACATTAAAAAAAACCGACCCGCTATTTTTATGGATCATTTTGATACCTTAATATACTCCATTCATACGGAAGGACCAGGGCCTATTTTTGGATTTTTTTTGGAAATTTTTTCAAAAAATTGCCAAAAATTTCCAAAAACTGCGAACGTCCAAAAACCGAATTTTTCCATCATTTCGAACTGTTTTGCCAACTCCTGAACTCAGCCTTGCGTTTTAGCTGACTCTCAATTATCTTGTTTGATTCTTGGCACTATCAGCTTTCAAATGAAGTCGAACATGATTAATTAATAAAAGAAAAATCCAAAATAGGCCCTGGGAAGGACTGACTGATTTTCATTCAGATTCATACAAATAAAGGGGCACAAGGTATTGGGATAAAAATTAATTATTTCACACAAAATGTTTGTCTGAATTTGCAAGTATGAAGTATCTCTCAGCTGTTTGAATTTATTCGGTATAAATAATAGCAAAGTCATTTCTGTAAGGTTTCCCCCACAGTACGAACCTAAATACTGTAGGTAGTTTCGGGTGAACATAATTTTGGTCAAATTCAATTTGTTAGATCGAAACATATGCCAAAAATTAGCTATTTTGCTAACATGTGCCTAATCGAATGTGCCTAAAATTCCAGTTAGCAACAAGATTTTATGTACAGAAGTGGGATCTTCATTTTTTCAAACATTACTTTTGCGCACTAGTGCAAATAGGTATTTGATAAGTTTTTTAAAGTTTTATTTTTTATTTTATTTTTTATTTATTTTTTCTATTTGATAAGTATTTCCATTCATAGAGGAAATAAAGCGAGCATTACACCCTCGATTATGCTTTTACCACATACAATGAGTTGTTATCGTCATTGTAAACCAGAATAAATCTCCATGTAATCATTAAATCTGCTACTTCTTTTGTTTAAAATATCGTTTAATGTTTGATATGAAATCCTTTAATAGTAATAATAATCTGCCTTAACAACCTTTCGAAGGGATCAATCATAATTTAACTGGTTACACTGATTATGGTTCTACTATCAAATCCTTTACTTCCTTCCAATTGTTGTAACATTTAACATACATTTTGCTACTGTTCGTTTCTAAGCTAGTCTTTATACACCTTTTTGAAGCAAGGTAAATTTTAAGAATCTTCTGCAATTTAAGGGTCTCAAATATGCATACCACTGAATATTCATAAAAATGAACTTCGGGGTCGTAAAATAGTGCTTTAGTTTATCATAATGTACCTGGAATCTGATTCAGGTATTTCTACATTGAGCAAACGATTCGTTTAAATTTATTGATTTCATCGTACGATTCTTCTATTGTGCATGGAAATAAATTCAGATTGCATACTAAAAACGTTTTACGTTTCGAATTCTTATTCGTAACGTAGCCTGTTGCTGGCAAGAGTTATTTAAGAACCGATAACAGAAAAAAGAACGTTTCGCTTAGTTTATTAATTGAATGGAACACTTGCAGATAGCTTTTAATAGACATTTATTCAGTTGAGATCTTTTTTTTCTCACCAATAAAACTTCCACCTTTGTACTGCCACTACCAATTATTCACATGATAATTATCGTTCTGTGTGTGCTCCACATTATATGCGTTCGTTTGTTTTTTTTTTGTTTTTTTGTTATACGTATTTGATTATATGCATGCGAACATTTAAAGGTGATTTATATATAGCCTGGCTGGCTCCACCATATGTATGTTAAAGTGAAAGATATCGATAGCATTAGGTTAATTTGTGTATACTCAGCTCAATTTTGTACAACTTTAGCTACCAATTAGTTATGTACACCATTTATGCTGGTAAAATATTGATAACAGTGGTGTGTATGGTGGAATCAACAGATAGACAATTTATATATATACTGCCTCGCCCGCTCGCGCACTTATCGATGTGAAATATTGAGTTGTAATGGTCGTGATTTAATTATTTAAGTCATAACGTTTGAAGGGTTGCAAGTGAAAATTCATTAGGTAACCACTATGGGTCATGCGGCTGTAACGAGATTAATTTGTCGATATAAATAGCGCAATATTATTGAACTGAATAATGAATATATGCTCTATGAAATCATAGTTTGAATAATCTGTTGATTGATGCACAATATTCGTTACACGACCGAATAACCCCAGTTCTTGTCATAGAGGTGATATAGGTGGAAAATGTTCGAATGTTCTCGAATGAAGTGGCTCTCTAGGCATGTATGTAAGTTTTTCTTTTAGTCCTTGGACGCAGTGTTGTCCTATCTACAAAAAAATCGACAAACTTATTCAACCGAAAAGTAACTTCGTGGTAATGAAATGAAATTTTCTTTTCCAGATCACCACTAAGTGCCAACAAACAAAATCAACTTTACAAATAATATCCGCCCACGTTATTTATTGGTTTAAATAATGGCAGCTCAATTAATTTGAAACGAAGCATAAAACCTAAATTCTAATCAAAACTAAATTGCTCAGTCGTGTTACCGTAATTAGTTGAACGCGAACACGAAATGATTGATCCCAGTTCAAGCGAAGAAGAGAGTGATGAGGATCAAGGAGGAAGAGGAAGTGGGAAACATTCAACACCAAATCACCATCATCCCAAACATGCATCACATCCGAAATCCGCGTCTGGACCCGGCGCCAATCAACATATGGCTGGTCCAGGCGGTGTCGGTAGACAAAATTTGCATGCGACTGGTGGTGGCGGTCATGATGGAGGTAGTATGTCCGGAAATGCGATGGGACCAGGCGCAACCGCTGCACAGCATATGAGTCATCATACAGCACCGAATCATCAGCCGCATCACAGTCATCCGAATGCAAAGGAATTACAAAATTCACATTTGCATCATGGTGGTAGTGATACGTCCGGTAGTTTGGAAGTGCCGAATAATGCAATGCCGAGGTATGAAGAAGGGGGAAATGATGTTGTCAAATTCACTGACTAACACTGCATTTTCATTTATTTCGGACAGTGGTGCTTCACAGGAAACTCTTAGTCAAAGCGTGGGCTCATCAAGAGCCAATTCCTTACCTAGACCAATGTCGCCTTCTCCGTCCGTTGCAAGCGATAAAAATAACGGCGGTGATTTACATGTAAGTTCAACCATGTTTGAAATATAATTCTGATGCCACGCAATTTTAAGCTGTTGATAAATTGATCCCATTATTTGTTCGGTGTCATTTGAATATTGGTCAAACGTTGGAAAAAATCGGGAGATTAAATGCGAAATTTTCGTAAAATAATTTCCAATGAAAGCGGAATTAAAATCGATCCATCTTCCATTAACAATAAATCATAGCATGGGACAATTTGTAAGATTAAAAACGAACCTCTAATAAATCATAAATTCATCATAATGAAGCTATGAAACAGTTGCTTCAGTGAAAAACTTGAACACAAACTTTGCATCCACCATCTGGTTCGCGTTTCATTTTAGCGCAAAAAATTCCATTCAACGTAATGAAGTTGTGCTCTCAATTAATTAATTGTTTGTAATCATCAACAACCTTGTATCTGACCTCCCTACTTGCTTGCGACACTTGTAGTACATCCAATAAAAACTTTACGGTTGCTCAACAGGAAAAACAAGAACGCGAGGAAGAGGAGCGTAAACGACGCATTCAATTGTACGTGTTTGTGTCTAGGTGCATATCGTATCCGTTCAATGCGAAACAACCCACAGACATGACACGTAGACAAATTAAAATTACAAAACATCAACTGGAAACGATTACATCCCGATTTCAGGTCAGTGAATTAGAATTTGTATGAAGGCGTGTATGATGCCAGCAATGGCTTAAATGGATTACTGTACAATTTGTGGCGTTTAATGGTTATGGTTTGGTTTTGTAGGCCTTTCTGAAAGGTGAAACGCCAATTATGGCGGACGAGGCATTCCAAAATGCTGTACAAAGTTATCACGATGTTTTCTTAAAATCGGATCGTGTAGTTAAGATGGTTCAATCTGGTGCCTGTTCGCAGCATGATTTTCGCGAAGTATTTCGAAACAATATCGAGAAAAGAGTGCGGTAAGCTGGCAACATTATAATTAGCTTTCCATTAGATCTGACGGAAGAAAATTCTACAAAATAATTGCAATTGAAACGATGGTTGGTCGGCAGATTTTGTTGTAAATAATTCATAATTCATTTTGTAGAGCTTATCCAAAAAGAGTATCTAGACCTGATTTGCAAGTGATTTTAATTGGATTTTTTAAGGCTGCATACAGGCGTATAAAGACGCATCCAGATTAATTGATTCGAACCGAAAATCGAGACAAGAAAAAGTGACACAGTCCTGGAAAATTAGACATTGAAAAGCGATTAATTGATTTTCTTTCAAATAAACTTCGTATCTAAAACTATTTTCAACTTTCAGAAACAACAAGTATATCGGCTTGTATTTACAAAATCTAGTACTCCATTTGTTTCAAGTAATTCGTTGCGCTTGAAACGAGGTCTAGTACTTCAATTGTTTAAACATATATTTTTCAATAAAATGATGGAAGTCAGGGTTGATTGGTTATTTTTATCATCGTTGTCGATAACAGATGACGATGTCACTATTCGTGTGTAGTTATTTCGGTATAGATAGTGTCTTTTTGGGTTTAAAATTCACCTACACTGATACACGATACCAAGGAAATGTATTTCGAAGACTAGTCAACGACCATTCTTACTATAGAATGTAGGAACCAGTTATCTCTAACCATCTAACCAACTTGTATTACAGTATATCAGCAACGTTTTTCTGTGTACCAACCGTTCATTCTATTTAAGAAAATGGTTTTCTCTCCCGTTGTCAACAATAATTGATATTTTTCTCACAATAAAGCAACTATAATCAAGATCGAAATCGGACATCACAACCATCGTTTCGTCATTCGATTTAATTTACCAACGAACGTCATAATAATCATACAAAAAAAACGTTTTTTCCTCAGATCATTGCCTGAAATCGATGGTTTAAGCAAAGAAACTGTTCTGACGTCTTGGATGGCGAAATTTGATTGCATATTGAAAGGAACGGGTGAGTTTTTTTTCCACAGCTTTCCATTTAACAATAAAGTTCGATAATTAAAATTCTGGGAAAATGTTCTTGTTCCAATTGAAAAAATTCTTAAGTGGTCCATCATGCTGCATAGGGAACCAATTGGATTATAATTCGTAGATTTTTGTTTGATTTGATTTTCTTCAGTATGGAAGAACAAAGATTTATTGAATGCAGTGGTGTTGAAATAGAACCAAAAGATTAAGAGTGATTTCCTTTTTTGAAACGATTTCAGACAAATTCCTTTTTCGGTAAAGGGGTTTGCCAAACCCAATTGAATTACACGCCTTTCACATAACATATAAAGTGCATTTTCATGTCGAATTTATTTTTACCACTTGTGTGACACATACACCACTGACCGTATACATATTATATGTGTCCATGATGTCCATTACAATTTTCAGTTAGCCTACGTTATGTTACAAAATTGCTCATTGATGTAAATTTTTGCTCCGTTATAGGAGACGAAGATACGAAACGGCCATCACGTATGCAGCAACCTTTAAACAGCGAGCTTATACTTACCAAAGAGCAGCTGTTCGATATGTTTCAGCAAATTTTGGGTGTGAAAAAATTCGAACATCAAATATTATACAACGCATTGATGGTAAGTAGAACAATGAACGGAATGTGTTCCCGAATCGTCAAAAACACAAAATGATTAAATTTTCTTTAATAATGATCGATACGTGACCGGTATTATGTATACGAGAGAATTTGCATAGTTTCCACCAAATCCATTTATAAGTGTGCGCAACGTTTTTCGTATTGGTCGGGGGAGTAGACGTGAATGATATATGAGATGTGGCGCTAGACAATTATTGATGTGCAAAATAAGACAAATTCCTGTCTTCTTTTATGGCTCTCTTTTCAGTTAAATGATTTTATGCTGAAACTTAATTTCTTCGGTATTTTTTGCTCTCGTTTCGTTCTGTCCCTTTTCACGATGATTAAGCTGTACGAAATAATGGAGATGTAAACGACTCTTTTTCACTTCATTTGTTAAAAAAAATGAAGAAAGAAATGGCAGAAACCTAACATTAACACGTGTCTCCGTAAGCCCAAGGTGGACTTAGTTCGAAATGACAGTTTAATGGTGGATGTAGCACCTAAACATAATTGCTCCTTCATCCATCAAACATTCATAAGTTCGAAAATTTTAGCAGAATACAACAGATTTTAGAAAGAGTTCTTGAACTTACGTGGACTTTATTTTTACGAAATAAAACGAGAAGAGTCAGTAAAGCATTTGGTATGTCATTTTCTTCGGTCAGTATGCTGGTTTCTACTGAGTTAATTGACCTTAAAAATGTGCGATTAATCAGAACGATTAATTTCGATCTGATATTTGGACATTATTCTTCGATGGCATATGGATACCAAAACGATGTCATAAATTTTTGCAATGTCTCTCAGACAGATAAAAACCGAATTGCCTTGAACACTTTCGTTGCGCGTAAGAGATCTGATATGTGAGACAGACATTCTTCAATTTCATTCATAGCTCGACATTATTGAAAAACCATCAGTCTGTATGTGCTTCGAAAGGAGAGAAAAAATCGTGATGAAATTTGGATGAAGATGTAGAAGCGACAGACTCAATGAATAAATTTAATTTAGCCATTTGAATGTATAGAGAAATGTTTTGCATTTGAAAACAGTCAGTGTATTGACCGTGTGACACGACGCTTTATAGCAAGCTTGGAATAGTTATTTACGTGCCTGTTTTGGACGTTGATTTTAGGCAATTTCGCGAGTTGTAGCCCGAACGAAGTGAGGGCGACAAGCGAAAGTGCCTAAGATCAACCGTCCAAAACAGGTCCGTATACAACTTTTCATGCCGAGAGCCTAAATTACGAGAAAATTTCTGTAATTTATGCCCAAGGCATGAAAAATTCATTCAAGTTCACATATATGAAAAGCTACTGAGTCAGACATCCAACTCATTCATACTTTTCGTAATACATATTCTATTCGACTCTGTTGATTGTCCACATTTTCCAACACACAGAATTGAATTTATGACACAACACTGAAGGGCAATTGGTTAAATCGATTTTTCAAGTGCTCTTTACAGCTTTTTGCGAAATAAAAAACAATTGCATATGAAATAGATACCGAAGACAAGGCTTTTGCATGTGTGGTGGGTGGTGGTTTTTTGGGGGAGATGAAAAGCGATGCAGAGATTATTGCGTATACTAAAGCTTTGTTATATTATACGAGCTACAATTTTTACGCACAGTCATTTCGAATGAACGAACATTTCAATTCATTGTGAGAAGTTTATGTGTAGTGATTTACATGAGCTTATTGCTCTAACCCCTCGTAATAGAAAGTAATCGCAGTACTTAATGGCATTTCCATATATTGTGCTGTATTTTCAGTTTTACGAGTGTATGAGACCTTGCAAAATCTCGAGTCTCACTTCAAATTATACAGCTGATTCAATACGTTGCCTACTGTCATAATTGAAAGCATCTTCACGAAACTTGAAACGATAAGAAATTACATTTATATCTACCTCTCTCCTGTGATATACGCCTTACAGTAAAGTAAGCGAATTTTCAGAGCCTCTGAATATTGTACGACTCAAGGATTGTAATGAAGGAATTACAGTCGATCTGAAGTAATCAGCGAAAGCTTCAGTCCAAGGGTAGGAATAAATGATTTGACAGCTGGAGGTCCAGCTCTATTCACTGTAAATAATCGATTTAGTTTTGGCGTTATTCGATAGATTATCGTTGTATAGCAAAGCAGAAGGGCAGCAAAATCATCGAAAAATTTTCAAAAACCATCCCTTCTTCTCTAAGTCTGTTTTCCCTCGTTAGCAAAAACATACGTGCAAAAACAGGTCACAACAGGTGTGAAAACATAGATAACTAAAATGAAAACCGCCGCAGCAGAGAAATGATAACAGCTGCCGCTGCTTTTAGTTTTATACTCCATCTCGATGTATATCATTTTACAATGTTAGCTATACATGAATAGTTATTACAGTTTCAATCAATAAGAGAAACGTTTCCGTCCCTGCCATGTAAATTCTTTATTGAATTTAATTTTCTGCAAAGGTATGCCAATTTGAGTCTGACACAAAATTTTACCTCAAGCTCGTGTTTTGCATACCAGAAATTTCTAACCGTAAACGGTACAATTAAGGGTTCAATGCACATGTTTTACTACACACTCATTCATCGGCATCCAGCTACATGAGACTGAATGTTTAAAATAATTTCACTTCAGCTTATGTTCAAGCTTTTTACTATCCCCATAAAACATTTTTGTGATGCGAACACATTTGCTGGATTAACGTACACTAAAAATTTAAAAAAAAATAATTTCATATTCGAAAAGCTTGACTCGAACGATGAACAAGCCGCTGCCATTCGTCGCGAATTGGATGGTCGAATGCAACGCGTTGCCGAAATGGAGAAAAATCGAAAATTAATGCCAAAATTTGTGCTCAAAGAAATGGAATCGTTGTACATTGAAGAACTCAAATCATCGATCAATTTACTGATGGCAAATCTGGAATCATTGCCGGTGTCCAAGGGGTCCATGGATTCGAAATTTGGAATGCAAAAGTTTAAGCGGTACAATCACAGGTACGTTACCACAATCGATTGAATGCAACGTTTTTTTTTCCTCTTTAGTTTGACTTTATTTGAGTTGAATTTTTTGTTGGATTTTTGTTTCCTTTCGTTCCAATTTTATGTGGGTGGAAAGTGAGTCTAACTGTGTTTGTTAATTTGTGTTGATACTTGATAGGTAGTGTACATAATTATAAAATGTTCATCATAGAGAAAGAGGTCAGCTGCTATCTATAGCATTAGCCTGAGACAAATGCCGAACACTTTAGAATAAAATATCCGTATCACACTGTCTCTCTCTGTTGTTGTTTTTACTTTAAACGCCAAGTGACCACCACATCATTGTCTCACTTTGAGTATTAATTACCGCTGACCTCTCATTGTGAAAATCCCCATTGTCCAAGTGAAACAGACAGGTTTGCTCACAGATTTTATGTATACCAAATCGCAACCCAATATTGTATACTTCCTCATCGTGGTGTCGATTTTACAATGAACACATCCCCAATCGCGCTCACCTATATACTAAACATATATATCTAAATGTCGATCACAACACCACCGTATCGTTTTTATTTTTTCATTTGTGAACATTAAATTGACTTTATTGAAACGAGACGTTTAAATGCGAGGACTAAAATGTAATACGAAATACAAAATTTGTAGGTCAGTGAGTGACAGGAACATTTGATTTGAAAATTTACGCAGCGATCGATCGAAAGAAGAAGAAAATTGAAATTAATGTAAAATTTATCACTAAAAATTATATAAATTATTTGAAATTATTGAAAAAAAAAAGATTTTGGTTGGATTTCTATTGAGTCACGACCATTATATTAATTTTTGTGGTATGGCTGAAGTTTTTATTCTTTTCTTTTATTTGTTTTGTTTTTCCTTTATAAAAAGCCTTTTCTCTAAAGCAAAAGCATTCAATCGTAAATGGAATGAGAGGGACTCTACTTTCAGTTAAAACAACATATAATAAACAAACTCCAACACAGTTCTAGTGTAGGTAGCACTGAAAAGGTTAACAGCTACCCACACTGATAAAATGTATGATGTAAAAAGTTCCCAGGCTTGAGGTCCTTTGCGGGAACAACGTACACAAAATGATAAAATGTGTTTTTCATTAACTGTATAACCAAGAGAACGAGTGTGCGATATTTTAATTTATTTTTATTTTCATTTTCCGGATATCGTACCTTGTCTGTTACAATAATCAAGATTGTCTAGACATGAATGGGGGATCGAAATGTTTTTGATTTGATTTTCTTGTTATTATTTTGTGTTAGGGCAAACACGAACAATTATATTTATTGTCTGGAACTCCTGGACTCGCATTCCTTTATGATTTGGAAACGTTGAAATAATTAGTTTGATATATATTTGAACATTGTAGCATTTTAATAATGAAAATCTTAACAATTCATAGCGACTTTTCAACTATTTTGTATCGCGAAATTTTGTTAACAAATAAAAATTATTTTATCGAAAAATTAGAAACGAAATAATCAAAATAAAATAAAATCAATCAACAAGCTAAATACCACTATGTCATAAAAATATTTATAGAAACTTTCTTTTCAGCACTCCATCTTTTCTGTAAGTTGGTTACAAAATGTTGCACTAGATAAATTTAAAATCTTTTTTCTTTTTTCCTTTTTGAAACATTCTAACATTTTTAAGTGAATTTTCCTTTTATTTTATTTTTTCATTTCGTTTAAATTCTTTCATTTGATTTTTCGTTTCACTAAAACAAAAGTCAATATCTACAAACAGACATTCACATACGAGTAGAATTTATTCGACCGAATAAATTTAAAAAAAATCTTTTTTGAATAAAAAATTACGTTCAATTTGATTGATTCCATTCTTTTTCTTTCGTTTATTGATAAAGTTTATTCAGAACACCAATCTGTACATTTTATATTATCAACACACGTTTTTCTTTAAATAAACTATTATATTTAGATGCACAGATTGCAACACCACCGTCAATATTATATCAATTTATGAAAAACATTCTTTTTTGCTATAATTTTCACCTTACTTTTCTTACAATAAAATGTGGGCCTTCTAAAAAATTTATCCTAATTTAATGAATCTGCAATTTTATACCGTTTGTATGAAGGTTTCATGATATTCGCCAAATTATTTAGTCGATAAAATACGCTTTCTTGGCCAGGCCAAAATATATTGAAAAAACTGTTACTAGAACCGTTCCATGTAGTCCTCTCAGGGCATATTTTTGGGAAATTGATTTCCTAAATTTGCTAAAATTTTCCGAAATTTGACAACATTTTTCAATATTTGCTAAAATTTACTAGAATTTGCCATTAGGTAAATTTTGCAAAATCTTAGCAAATGTTGGCAAATTGTGGAAAACCGATTTTCCAAAAATAGGTCCTGAGTCCTCTTACGTATAAAATATCTTTGGTCTAAAAATACGATCAGTCATTCGCAGACTGTAGAAGATTCTAGTAAAGAAAGTGAAAGCGAGAAAATACTACTCGCAATGAATGTACGGACAGTCTCATTTATCTTGGAGTATCTGATCGTCTAAGCCAAGTTTCGTAATGAGAAATTATACAATGAAAGTGAGTAAAATTTAGTCATGAGTTTGCTTCAGCTGTTCTTCATTTGGTCCGCTCACACCAACAAAACTGCTCATACGTCTTTATACGGTTTTGCCACTACCACAAGCAACGCTCGTTTCGTGCGTGTAACTGTTTCATCCACATTAATACGTATCAGTTTTTGTGGGTGTTTGAGTGGACTAGCTGAGAAACAACTGAAACAAATTTATGTGTAAATTTCACTGACGTCGACGGTATTCGCGAGATTTTTTCTGGGATAACCATTGGAATTTTTCTTTTTAAAAGCGATGGGCTGCATACAAACTTAAAAATTATAGCTCGGCTAATGTCATTTCTTGTGTTTAATTTTGCATGAAGCCGATCGCTGACACCATCAGAAAATGATTACTCCAATTAATATCTAATACCCCAAGCTACAGTGAACGACATCTCAAATGTCTCACTGTCATTTTTTTCAGAGAATGTCATTGTGAATTTGCAATGACACAATAAAATTCTCAGAAAAATTTGACAGTGAGACATTTGAGATGTCGTTCACTGTAAGACTTTAGCCAATTAAAAAAACGATCTACCGGCTCTCTACTCTGGTACGTAAATGAGAGTGCCAATATTAGTAATCCAGTAATCTGTCATCGACGAAAAAGCAAGAATAGACCTGTTCTCTTATATAGTGAAATAAATGCTCAAACTGAAGAAGTACAAGATTTGATATCTATCACTCAGAGTTGTTTTTAACAAAATAAATAATAGGTTTGTTTATAAAATGTTAAATTTAGCTTTCGTACTGCTTTCGTACAAGTTTTAGATTTCTGGTCAAAATTGGATATTAACTAAAGTAAAACGTTAGGTGATGAGCTGTGTACGTACATACATTCAATCTACAAAATTGGCATCAGTATTTTCTCTTTAAACAAACAAACAAAAAATTTGAGGAAAACAATATTTTCCAATAAACTTTCACATTCTTACCTGATTCTTCGAAAGAAAACTTTGCAACAAACACAAACATTGCGTTGAAAAATGATTACATTTGAATTTAAAAATGGTTCATGTATCAAAACAAAAACAAAAAAACGCAAAAACATGGAACATTCTTCCGAAAATTTATCCTACTTCAGCCTAACCATTAAGCAAGGCAGTTACTATATTCCCAAATTGAGGTGCTCTTTGGTATTTTGCCTGTACCGTAATCACGCGATGACATTATATGAGTTGAAGGTCCCTTGGGAATCAGAAAAATGATATATAACCGAAAGAGGTTCGGTACATTATGTGTTGTTTTCCACAGCAAAAAAATAAAATAAAATTCACTTTTTGCTGCTGTTAAAAACAAACATTTTACTGAAATTAAAGAAGATAAAAATTTGTTTTTTTTATATATTCCGAATCATGAAATTTTCATATGAAATGTTGTTGGGTCAATTATTATGTTGAGGTAGTAGTTGCATGCATATAATTACTGAGGGGGATAATATTAATAACTAAAACTTTTATTTTTCTCCACTAGGCGAGAACAAAAAAAAAATTCTAAATTTTTTGTTACAAAAAAAGTTGAGTAAAATGAGTAAAAAAACAAATTAGTGAATGGTCCATTCGATCAATATTTAACCATTTTCCGTCCATAGAAAAATGACATTTTTGCTGATTTTTCAAATTGTCTTCTTCGCTATTTATTCTAAGTATACAAACCAAATAAAAGCTCGTCACTGTTGCAAGCTTATTTTTCTTAGATTTGTTTTTTTTTAAAAAGAAAGATTTTCATTTCGATTCCTTATGCAACATTATCGGTAGTACTTAATTGAATTAAAATGCTTTACAATGATTTCATTAATGATGATTATATAGATCTGTCTTAGACATTACTTTCATTTTCCAAATCAATTTTCGTTTGATTTCAACAAACTATCTCCTTGTTTTTTTTACCTATGTTCATTTTTACATATTTTAGGTGATACAGTGTTGCATGCCAGATGTGACTAATTTTATTTCGTTTTTTTTAAAGGAAGTCCCTACCTTTGCAGTCTGTTTTTTACTTCAATTTTGTATAATAATAGTTTGAATAAAGAAATCATTCCGATTGATAAAAATTATTAGATTTAGAATTGAGTGTAACATTATATCTGTGATGTTATGCAATGAACGAATGTAAGAACTCGGTTATGGCAAAATAATACATGGTGCCATAATGCTTTCGGCAAGCACTGCTTGCATAACATTGTCCATATTATGTTTGTTTTCCATGTCATATGTGGATCTGGACAACTTACAGACTCTTATGAACAGGTCGTCATTTGTTTTCGACAGTAATGGAAAAAAGTTCGATGATTTCTGAAAGCGTCCCTATATCAAATATAATGTTAACAACAAATGAAGTAACAGATTTTGTGTCGAATACTTGACGATACTATTAACAATCGAAGTAACAGATTCGATGCATATATATCGTTACACCATTGTATGTTTGTTGAAGAATAATTTTTAATTGACGACTACAAAGAAAATCTATAAACACTCTCAAACCGATTGAGTGGTTCCAAATGAACCTTTGTTTATTACGCTCAGAAAGGTTTACTGTTAATCGATTTAATTCAAACTTGCCGACATCAAGACAGAACATTGTTAAACGAACATATGTCTTACGATTAAAAGTGCCAAAAATAACACCGTTCCATTCTATAAATACGTTTTCGTATGGAATTTCTTCGATGGAAATCGCCTAATTTTACCACACCGTTCCACCGTCGACGTGATAAAATTGCTTCATATATGGCAGAAATATATATATGTGTGTATTGCAAATGGCAGGAAATTGAATTTCCCGCATTTATAATTCATTTGTTTTATACCTTTATTTTATTTTCACACGTAAACAAAAAACGGTTCAATAAATTGGTCATTTCCATCAACTTCTAACTAACTGAAATAAAAACCAACATTGATATTTATGTGGCCGAGTGACATGTTCGGTCCCTGTAAAAAGGGAAATTATTTTGTTGATGAATTGCCGTTTCATAAAGCTCTCCGCAAACGCATACATAACTTTTAGGCTTTTCTTTATTATACCACAGTTACAGGAAGGTAAACAAATTTTTGTCCAATTAATTACTGTTCACCTCGCTGTACTCTTTAAATTGTTTTAGTCAATAAAGATTCATCGGTGACTATGTAAATTGATGAAATTTGCCTTTTAAAAAATGATATATTTGGTAGAGATTAGCATTTTTACTTACTAGACTAGAGCTTGTTTAAACTCTTAGAAGGTAAGTTGCGTTTAGCCTGAACGAAAAATAAAAATAAAAATCGAAAACAAAAGCAGAAGTGCACCGAAGCCACACTGTTATACGTCTCAGATTATCAGCCATTCAATGCAAAACGACGGCTTTAATGGACACATTTTCAAATAAAAGACGGGTGGGCGCTTAGACGTCAAGAAAATTATGAGGAAAAAAACTCCCCCTCAACTGGTACATTAGGTGGTTGGGTATTTATAACAGTTGCGAGGGTGTTTTTGTCTAATTACTTTCTTAATTGTTAGGCGAATATTCGTCTTTTATTTCAAAATACGTCAATTTATGCATGAGGCCGTCATTGTGCAGAGTTGGTAATCTGAGACGTATAATAGTCTGGCTGCGGTTCTGCAGTAGTGGAGCATTTGAGTAAATTCTTGTTAAGTTTTTCTTTTCTTCTTATTTTATTTCCTTAATTTCTTCAGCTACGAATTTATTATGATTGCAATTATATTTCTAGCAATTAAAAACCAAAACTAAATCTTTTATATATTTTCTGGTGTTAAATTTTACATTGTTTTTTAATACATCCGAGCGGAAATTTGAAAAACAGACTTATGTGAATTTAGTAGAGCAATTATTGCCGTTATGGAATATATGAGCTTGCCTTCTGGCATTTTTTTTTTAAAAACTTATACAATTTTAGTGTTGGCAGTTGATGAGTCTTGCATTTATTAGAAGAATAAACTGTAGCAAAATAGTTTTGTTTTCATTTTCAATTGTTCAACTTATATTATTATTTAAAGACAAATAGAAAAGCAACACCGAGCGAAAATACAAATTAATTGAATAGAATCTCGCTCAGTTAGTAATTAAACTAGAAATTCTATTTTATACAATACATCGAATGGGAGGCGATTAATTAAGCGTTTTTTCACTTGCATGCCCAATTATACACTTAAACGTGCCATTATTAATTCATATATATACCTCATCTCGTGACGAACAATGCTAATAAGAAAGGTAGAGAGTTTTGTCACAAAGTTGCTATGGTGGTGGCTGACACAGTGTTGATAAAAAAATTAATGTACTGCATGTCGTTAAAAGTTCACCACTTCTATGATGAATTGATTTTTCTTTCTTCTTTCAGTTGGGTAATTATGCCGTGTAGCAACAAGATGCCCTTTAAGTTCTTTCAATGGAAATCATTGGACGTCCTTTTTGTCCCATAAAAAAAATTCCATGAGAATTCGACTTTATTTAATAAACAGAGTGTAATGGACGGCCGAGATTTATGTGTCGTTAGGAAATCATGTTATATATTGTTTCGTACGGCCACATAATTGCGTCCGTGTGTGAATATAATATTCAAAAAGTCTGATGGTTGTTACATTTATGAAGGCGCCATAAAATAAGTACACATCTCTCTTGCACATATACGTGACATGATGTGGAAATGTAGAACAGTTCATGTGCGGACATAATATTTTTTTTTATAGTCGTTGACAAAGTAGGAGGTTGTGAAAAATCAATCATTATTTAGTAGCGGTATGGATGTAGCTCGACAGTCCGCACCAGGGACTATTTTTCAGGGAAAACATTTTCCGAAAATTTTCTCAAATTTTTCCTTTTTTTTTGAAAATGTAAGAAAATTTAGGATTTTTTTTTTCTCTAACCCTTACGTCAATTTTTGCACGGAATCATTTTGTGGACTTAAGATGGAAACTTTTGTGACAGTTTCCACGTCTCAAAAGCTTTATCTTCTCTGGAGTTTTAACGATTCATACTTTCATTGTGAGATGTAAGATACTGAGACTAGAGTAACTCTTCCTCGATCGAGAATTATAGCTTCTGAAGAGTTGTGCATTGTCAAGAGATGTGACTTTCTGAGAGTTGTCATAGAAGTTGTAACTTCTCAAGACTTATAACTCCTCGTCAGGTTACACTTCTGGAAGGCTTCTGGAAGAATTACGAGTCGGATTATACTAATATTCTCTAGAATTAAATTAGCTACAGACTGATGCTACTCATAACGAGAAATATATCTACAATGACTTTGGAAGGGAGCACTTTGCTACATTTTACACTGCCATATCTAATATAAAACAACACAATCTGAGAAATTTAACAGAGATCCTCTTAACACTAACTCAAAGTATAACTATCCTTTCACCTATTAGCAAACTTTCGGTCGTTGCGAAATTATTTTAAAAAGAAAACTTACGTATTTTTGAGACTACTAATAGTATAGCTTTATGAATTCTGGTAATGCGTTATTTGCGTATATATGCACTCAGCTTATAGTTAAATTTCTTTAGTCTGTCTCGTACTGTTTTTTTACTGCACAAATGTTTTGTACATTTTACCATTTCAGTTAATTTTTATTTTCTTTTTTTCGTTTCACGAACACGTAAAGGAGTTTTTATTACATTTATATATTTAAAAACCTACCACGCCTTACACAATTAACCCAATTTACATAATACATACCATATAAACAACAGAATATTTAATTCAACTTTTTCTTTTCAAATTTAATTTCATTTAACAAAATAATTGGTTTGGTTAATCCTCTTTCTGTTTGTGTATCCTATCAACATTGGATGTGAATTTGCTAAATGGTTGATTTCAGTTCTTTGTTTTATTAAATTAAATTTGAAAATTGCATACACAGAAAAATGATACTCCGTTCCCAAGGATCACTTGCTAAGTTAGAAGGTGATTCGACCGACAGTGATACACAGTTGACGAAATTGGACGTTGTGCTGACGTTCCAATTGGAAGTGGTCGTTATGGAAGTGAAGGGACTGAAGTCACTAGCACCAAATCGAATCGTTTATTGCACAATGGAGGTGGAAAGTTTTGAAAAATTGCAAACCGATCAGGCCGAAGCATCGAAACCAATGTAAGCATTTTGATTGTCTTTTCCGTTTTGTTCCATTCATTTCAGACTATGAATACCCTTGCGTATGAATATTTATGTCTATGAGGTATTGAGTAAGTAATGAAAAAAGGGCTTTCTATCTGGCTTGTCAATAAATTGGAGTTTTCACTTTTGCAAGAGAGCGTATTTTTGTAATGCTGCGTTTCATGTAGTTCCATTCATTTCATTTAGTTTGAAATCCTTTTATCAGTGCAGTTACCGTACTTTGAGTACAATGGGCAGGCCAATAGTGGAATTTGTGGTACAACTTAGCCTCAATTTCATGCAAAGAGATTCGATAAAAATTGAATTTTTGGAAGGATTGTTACAACATCTAGCTGGCGAGGGGTGAATCACTTTTAAGATTATTTTGGACTATTTTGAAGTGATTGTACTGTACCCTCGCTAGCTAGTGGTTTATGTCGTTCATCTCATGCATTAGCGGAAGCCTAAAACTTAATTGACTGGGTATTATAAGAGTCAGTAGAATTGCTTGTAGTTTGTACCAACTCATAACTTCTACCATCTACTTCCAGATGACCCGATGAACTTTGTCATATTTTATTAAATTAATTAATTAAATTTACTGAAAGACTTGCTCTGACAAACTGCTTTCGATATTTCATGAGTCGGTTTATGCCGTTTATGCGTTTCATAGCCACATTATCTCATAACATATGTATCAGCTTTCATTCTCATAAGTTCAACCCGACGACATTGCTGCAACTTAATTTAGCTTTTTCGAACCCGCCGCCTATATTAGAATTCAGCTAATTCAAATTAAAATTTATCATATAAGGTGGGATACACAAGGTGACTTTACAACAACCCATCCTCTTCCTGTGGTAAAAGTGAAGCTTTACACCGAAAATCCTGGAATGCTGGCATTAGAAGATAAGGAATTGGGCAAAGTCACACTGAAACCAACTCCTTTATCTGGAAAAGTATGTACTCCCCGGCCTCTCGATATAGTTTTCATGATCATAATCATAATCATCAATAAATTTCAGTCACCTGAATGGTATCGAATGACTGTGGCCAAAAATTGCGCCGATCAAGATTTGAAAATAAAAATTGCCTGTCGCATGGACAAACCGTTGAATATGAAGCATTGTGGATATTTGTACGCGATCGGCAAGGGTGTGTGGAAGAAATGGAAGAAACGTTATTTTGTACTGGTGCAAGTGTCACAATATACCTTCGCAATGTGCAGTTACAAGGAGAAAAAGTCTGAACCATCCGAAATGAGTCAGCTCGATGGGTATTCAAATTAATTTCATTTTAACAGCGCCGACAGTAATTAACCTCTAATTCGTTTAAAACTATCATTTACAGCTATACGGTAGATTACATTGAAGCAGCGAGTGGTACGTAAATCTATTTAGATATTTTTAGTCTTCCCTTTTCACATTTCGATTTTTATTTCAGCAAATTTAATGGTGGGCATGGATTTGGAGGGAGGTCGTTACTTTTTTAATGCAGTTCGTGAGGGTGATAGCATTTTATATGCAAGTGACGATGAGAATGAATGCAGTTTATGGGTAATGGCAATGTATCGAGCAACAGGACAATCTCACAAGCCCACACCACCGTTGACGCAGGACAAAAATTCGACGATTTCTAAAATACAAGGCGATGCGGATAAAGCTCGAAAGCATGGAATGGAAGATTTTATCAGTGCCGATCCATGTACGTTTGATCACGCGAATCTGTTCCGAATGTTGCAGAATCTGACGCTGGATTATCGGTTAAATGATCCATATGCGTCGCTGGTAAGTTTCTTTCGTAGCCGAGGTGCATTAATTCCGGCTTTGCTAACACTATTTTAACACAATTAAAGGGCTGGTTCAGTCCTGGACAAGTATTTGTGTTGGACGAATACTGTGCAAGATATGGTGTACGCGGCTGCTATCGTCACCTGTGTTACTTATCCGATCTATTAGAGCGTGCTGAACGCAACCATATGATCGATCCGACGCTGATCCACTACTCATTTGCCTTTTGTGCCAGTCATGTACATGGTAATCGTCCCGACGGGGTCGGTAGTATAGCTACAGAAGAAAAAGATCGATTCCAAGTAATCAAAGATCGATTGCGACATCTACTTGAGCTACAAATTACCAATTTTCGGTAGAATATTTCCCGTATTTATCAATCGAATCAATGGAGTGAGAATAAAATCTTTCTGAACAGGTTCTCGTTCCCGTTTGGCCGACCGGAAGGTGCCCTTAAAGCGACACTTTCATTATTGGAGAGAGTGCTAATGAAAGATATCGTGACGCCTGTACCACCTGAAGAAGTGCGACTTATGATAAAAAAGAGTCTGGAAACAGCGGCGTTGGTGAACTACACTCGTTTGTCGGGAGAGGCTAAAATTGAAGGTATAGTAGACAACTTAAATTACAATTCGTACAGACAATAGAGACAGTTAGGGATATTAAATCTACGAACCAGTTACGCCATACTCCCTCTGTCGTCATACCAATAGAAAAAATTGTTTCAAATTCTCTGGCCTATTGTTGTAAAACTAGCAAAAACCTCTTTGAGCACTTGGTCGCTATTCCGTTCAATACTCTGTCATGTTATCATTGTTCTTTATGATTACTACCGAGATCTCACAACAGTCTACATATTAACACAAGCTACCCTAGAAGTCTAAAGTGGAACGAGGTCGCACGAAGGAAACTAAGTTTTTAATCAATAAAGCCGATAAGTCCGACTCGAACTCAGAGATCACGGTGTCTTTAATCTTTGGTTTCAAAACTTTAGATTTTCATATCATCTCTGACCGCATCTGACCTTGAATAATTTGCCTTTGTCACAATTATACCAATGGCACATCCTGAATTAATCCAATCTCAATTGATTTAGACGATTTGCGTGGCGAAGTTATCGTTCCACCAGCGAAGAAATTGGAAGATTTAATTCATTTGGCCGAACTGTGCGTTGATCTGTTGCAGCAGAATGAAGAACATTATGCAGAGGTAAGTGATGTGAAATTGTAAATTTTTGGTTTCGTTAAAATTTAATTATTTCTCTTGATTTTGTACAATCTTTGATTTGATGTAACTATTGTATACGATATTCTATATTCAATTTTACCGTAATAAAAGTGTATGCCGTACACTTGCATTACATTATTTTACGAAATGAAATAGTTTTTTAATTCAAAATACTTTTCCAGCCGAAATTAATGTTGTAAAATCTATGTTGGATCCTTTTTAATCGCATTGAATATGATGTGAAAGTGAAATGAAAACAAACAAAAAATCCTACAACTGACCCCGTCACGCAAAGGAATTTCCACTTAAAAACTGCAATGTGACTGGACCATTAAATATGAAATCCTTTCATTGATCGAAAAAACAGTTTTTGATGGAAATTTCTTATCCATGTGAATGTTTTCAGTTGTAGATTCTTTATGATATTACAGAATACGTTACATACCCTCTGATATGGTTCCATTGCTTCCGAATAAACTTTCGACAGCTCCATTTTTTTAACCACATTCGTAAATGTGACCAGTCAAAAATCGGGTGAAAAATTCGATAAACAGCAGCATTTTGCAAAAACCATGTTTAAAGACATTTTTTAAATGGTAGAAACTTGGTTATTACAAAATGGTGTCCGAATACAAGTACTGAGTTCATTCCAGACCGAAGAACATTTTTTTAAACAAGAAATAGCAGATTACATCCTTGTTCGCAAGGGAATATAGAAATTTCCAAACAATTATCTCAGCTCCCGATATATGAGTTTTAACACTCACGTCAATGAAGAAATGACTCATTTCCCGGGGGCTTAGTGAGTAAAATTCTATGTCATTCCTCTGAAATGTGTCGTTTTTTTGTAAAAATTCATTTTGTTTATCTAGTGTCAAAACATCGCGACTTCGTCGCTCATTGCCGACACACTACAAACAAAACGTTGTTTCTAACGCATGCTAAGAGGCTTTTTTTTTAGCGAACTCGATTCCAAACCTCGCCTCCGGCTCGTCCTGGAAACCTCTCATTCGCTAAAAAAGCCTCTTAGCATGCAGGAAAAATACTATTGTCGACCTTTAATGGACAGCTGCTAAATATTGTCAACAAATTAAATTCAATCTTCCTTTTCGTAACGAATGGTTTCTGTCACTGTTTCGATATGATAGATGGTTAGGTGCATATTTCGATGCTTTGCATTTTACTAAGAAATGACCTCTTTGGTAGTGGAAAAGGTCCGTATCGCCACATTGCGATTTAATCTGTTACTTTACTTGTTTAAAAACTAATTGGAGATACTATGAATTGTGGTGCAAAATCTGTTACTTCAATAGTTTAATCATACACTTCACTATAAAGTAGATTACTAGTCAGATACCTGATTATTTCTGTGATCACTGTCGCTAACAGATAATTGTCCATTATTTTTTAGCAATGGTAAGGTTATCTCGTTGGAACTATGACTGAGAAGATAAACGTTATGTAACTTATTCTGTAATTGAAATACTTATATTATTCCCTTGTCTTATGTTTCTTATCATTGAATTTAATTTCTTGTCTGTTCTTCTGTGTGAACGAATCGCTGTTCTCTATATTATAATTATATGAATTCTATGCATTGTCCTAATATTCGTGTGCGTTTTTTATGATTTAATTTTTTTTCTTCAAAATTTATTTTTTTAAATATTACTTCAACACTATACCTATCCAATGAGTGAACAAAATTTTTATTTTGGCTATTAAATTAACAATTATTTTAATTTACAGTCCTATACCTCTGCTAATGCCAAATTAATTCTATTTTTATTTTTGTGTTGTACCAATTGAAACTTTTAAATTTGAAAAAAAAAAAATCAAAAATTTTTTTATTTATGAAATTAACGTTGTGTTGCATTTTGGGATATGGTCATTGGTTGTGGCTTTTTATGTAAATAAATGTTTTGTTTGAATTAAACACCAACACACACAACACGCCCACAAACAACAGAAGACATTGAAGACATTTTCTGAATGTAATATCAACAATATCTTTGATTTTTAATGATATTAAACCGTATACACACAGGAAGAAAAACAATCGTCTAATTCGTCTATTCGATAGTCCATATATATTCAATTATGAACTTTGTCGATACGAAAAAGCTTCCGGCTAGATTCTGAACATCAAACGATTTGAGTTTGGAAATGAGAACTTTTATGGTTTGAAATGTTTTTATGTTTGTATCAGAATATGAAACAAATTCCACCCGTGGAGTGGCTTCTAGTCTTGACAAAAGCTACCCTAATCTATTTATCCAGAATCATAAGTTTTGTTTTCTTACGTCTATGTAATGACTAACATAATTATTGGTCTGTTTCCTAACAAAAATGAGGACATTATTCGCACACGGGTGTGAATAGACTCAGTAAATTTACACAAATGAACAATCAATCTTCACCTCTATGAGTCTTCTTAGAAATATAAGTTCGATTGCTGCTTGTCACGGCAGAGTAAAGTAAACCAGACGGGAGCGCTCGATTTTACTTCAAAAATGAACCCCACCTGCCAGGTTTATTTTACTGTGCCGTGCTGCTTGTGCGAGGAAAAATAATAATATTTCACAGACTGTTCAATCAAAAGTTTTGATTCAAAACACATTTTTTATATCGAAACTGTATTACTATTAGCAACGCACTCCAAGAACAAGCAAAGGAACAAAATTTATTAGCTGTCATTTGGCCTCTTCTGAAGTTCTGTTCTTTTGCCTGTTTTTGGAGTGCAGTTTTTGCAGTCTGCACAAGTTATTACAGTTGTAATTTGTACAGAGCAAAAACAGATTTTATGTGGAAGGCCCATAATTTAACAGAAGAAATTAAAGTGTCAATTACCCCAAAGTCAAACGCCAAATACCAGAGCACTTTAAACAGGCAGCCGAACAGATTGAAACAAGGGACCTACTCGACTCAGTAGTCATAATTTTTCGTAGATATTTAGTTTCTTATGCTGGTATAACCCCTGCGGTTCCCAAAGTAAGAGGCGTTTATAGTACTTTTCAATTTCTCAGTAAATTTTCCTAATTTAACTGCTTTCCAGACGATTTGGACTACTACACTGATAATTTATCTTCCTTACCAACAACGTTTCGTCTTGATTGATTTACCGGCTATCTGATCAAATTTTAGATAAATCTATTTCCTGTTTGATTCCAAATAGTCGACTTTATATTCGATCCACTGCAGAGTAAAGTAAACAAGGCAGGAGTGCTTGATTTGACTAAAGTATCTAGTAGCGAATAAAATTATTCAATTCATGTTCCTTTGAGTTTATTTCCATACTGTGTATTAGGTCCCTTATTTGACGTTTCAAAAATGAACCGCTCCAGCCTGGTTTATTTTACTCTGCCGTGATTCGATAGAATGGAAATAAAGCTTGTCCTACCATTTCCTCTAGTTCTTTTCCCCTCATTATTCGCACCCGAGTTACTTTAAACATAAATTATCGTAAAGTTCTACCAGGGTTTGTTTGAAATACCAAATTTTTTCTTTCTTTTAAAACCAAATGTTTTAATTTAAAATGTAAATTGTTCAATGAAACTATTTCTTGAAAATCTCATCTAACGAGCTGTATTATTTCGAACAAAAGAATGAACCTTGTTATCGTTCTTCGTGTGAAAATGACTAACGAAATGAATTTTTCATTTTTATTTTATTATTTTCCTTTCCGTACAATTCAACTTACTTTCATGTAAGTGTTGCTCACTGCTTTTCAAATTAATTTTTTTTTCGCATCGATGTGAAGCTAAACGAAAGCCATCTTACAACTTCAAAAGGAATTGCACTTGAACTGTTTTGACAAAATATATCACAAGAAGTCATATAATTTTCAATTTAGCTCACCAACATGACTAAATTACAGCTGAACATTATTATACGCGATGAATATTCTCACAACATTTTGAGCTTATTCAGGATTGTCGTTGTCGTTGATAAAGTTGGAGATTCGATATGAGAAAATGTGTTTTGTATCTGGCGTTGAATTTGCAATTCAGAATTGCACTCATGCAAATGCGGTTCCGTAATAAATTATGCTTTCATATAACATTGCTAAGTTACTTATCGATACTATTACTAAATTTCGACTGACTGAAACCATATCTTTTACTTCATTTGTTTTAATATTTTTTTAACTATATGCAATGACTAGGTAATGAAACTGTAGGTATGTTGGTCTGAAAAATTAAGAGGTAAATGTTAAATTCTCAACCAAATATGTAATTCTCAATATAAGTCACGTCACGTTTTATTGATAAACAAAATTTTGTATTGAAGTCGCTCTGCTGATTGACATATAACTACTGAAGTCATACAATTGCGCTAACAACGTTCAGAGACGAACAGCCTCTTTCACTTTGAATTTAAATTACCTTAGAGATTTCAAATGAAAACTGAATAATGAATTGATGAATATTAATAAGTCAAATATGCTCAATGTAGCTGTCTGATAAGATTCAGAAATGTCTTCGATGTTAATTATATTGCAACAAATCGAAACACTAACAACAACAACATACGAAGTTAACAAAATTTTCAGATAAAATTGAAACACAAAGCGATTCGTTATACGCGGTTGGATTGAATTTGATTTTCCCACTTTTTGAAGTAATAAAAGGAAAAGATTTTTTAATTTTAATTTTATTTTTGAAAGATCCGATAAAAGTGAACAAGTGAAGAAAGCAAAAAAAATGTTTGAAAAAATCTTAGCAAATCAAAATACTAATTATTCTGCGCATTAGTTACGAAAACATGAACCGGAAGTCAACCAAGAGCAGCCTAATACGACGGACGGGGCTAATGCTAACAGTGTTGCAACAGCTCCAGTCGCTGGCAACTCGCCAGCTGCTACAGCTGGTCCATCTTCTGCTATCGTCAAGCAAAAGTCGCAGGCTTCGCCGGTTCCATATCGATATTGCATGCCAACGCATGCGGTCTACACTCCCCCAGTACCAACGGCACGTAACCAATACAAAATATATTCTCAAAGAAAATATTTTTTGTTTTTTTAAATCTTCTAATTTTTTATCGAGAATAACTCGTTTTTTTGGTTTTAATTTTGAATTTTAAATTAGTTTTCATCGCTTCTGTTTTTCAACAATATTTTTGCGGATCGATCGACTTAATTTTGAAAGAAATTTGTCAAAATGTAGACCATTGTATGAAATGTCGGAAATTACATTGCTTCATTTTGTGTTAATTTGTCATCAAAAGCCATTTTGTTTACGTTTTTAAATAAAAATTTATCACAAAAATGAACAACATCACAAACATTAATATAACCAAATTATATGTATAACTACTGTGTTTGAAACGTTGCAAATTTATTCAAAACAAAAAGCTTTACGGTGGAAAATTTCAGGTACGAAGCTTTTTGTGTTTCTCTAAAATATCAACTGCTTGCTTCAGGGTGGAAAACGTGAGGTGGTGGTTACATAAAGTGTAAAGACAGAATGGAATTAAATTTTGATCGAAAAGTGTGGAGATTTTTAAAGATTTTTAAAGATTTTTAAAGATTTTTAAAGATTTTTAAAGATTTTTAAAGTGTAACATTGAAAAAGTTGAGTGCGAATTTAGTTAGCCCATTTGTGAAAATTTCGAAAGAGCAAGAAAGGGAGTAAATGGAATAAAAAAATTCTAGTATCAATAGACCACGAAACCCCACTTTTCAAACTACAATCCGGAACAATTTCAGGTGGCGCAAAATCAAAAACTCACCATTCACACCTACACCAAAAAAAAATGTTTTAGACATTTTCGTCCAGATTTTTGTTATTTCTATCCTTATACAGTCCAGGTTAAAGTTTCCAATTTGCTCTGAAAATCAACCATCTTCGGAAACTTTGGTCACATACCAAAGTAACGTTTTTCACTTTGTCCAAACTTTTTTCCATTTTATTAGGATAAAGTGGACCATATAGAGTAGGGTGGGTCGTATTTTCATTTTGTTTTTATTTTGAAAAACCTGGCCCCAGGCTGTACTTAGAATTGACCAAGGAATCCGAAACAGCAAAAAAAAAATTCAAAAATTAATTTTTCCCTTGCCTCTAGGCTGATTTTGATTTTCGGGGTAGTAGCATGAAATTGCACACATTGTTGACTGATATCTCGGGCATTTGGGAACAGAAGGCATTACTGCTAACTGTAGTTAATAGCTGAGGATCCCAGCTATGAAATACCATAAGAACGTTGTTGACCTTCGCCTTCACTCGGGCAGAGTAGCTCTATCAGTGTTCCCGACTAAGACTTTTCGACAAAAAATTTCAACTTTATTTGCAAATAAAATCGACCAATCATGACATAATACGTCGTGTGAGGTATGTCTGAACAGGTAATCTCATAGAGAATCCATTGCAGAGAAGTTTGTTGAAAACGAGTTGAAAAAACTCACAGGAGCTCTGTTTTTGAAACCCAAATTTGGCAATTTTTTGTTAGAATGAAAAAGTCAAATGAACAAAAAATGCAAATTGAAAGGTTCTAATCTAGTGAAATTGATAGTTGTATGCCTATTCACCATAAATAACACTTTTCTGAGCAAGTTAACTTAAATTCATCGATTTTTGTTCATTTGACTTTTTCATTCTAACAAAAAATTGCCAAATTTTGGTTTCAAAAACACAGCTCTTGTGAGTTTTTTCAACTTGTTTTCAACAAACTTCTCTGCAATGGATTCTCTATGAGATTACCTGTTCAGACATACCTCACACGACGAATTATGTCATGATTGGTCGATTTTATTTGCAAATAAAGTTGAAATTTTTTGTCGAAAAGTCTTAGTCGGGAACACTGATAGAGCTACTCTGCCCGAGTGAAGGCGAAGGTCAACAACGTTCTTATGGTATTTCATAGCTGGGATCCTCAGCTATTAACTACAGTTAGCAGTAATGCCTTCTGTTCCCAAATGCCCGAGATATCAGTCAACAATGTGTGCAATTTCATGCTACTACCCCGAAAATCAAAATCAGCCTAGAGGCAAGGGAAAAATTAATTTTTGAATTTTTTTTTTGCTGTTTCGGATTCCTTGGTCAATTCTAAGTACAGCCTGGGGCCAGGCCTTTCAAAATAAAAACAAAATGAAAATACGACCCACCCTAATATAGAGTTGAAATAACAAAAAGCGGGGCGAAAATACTTTACAACTTTTTTTTGGTGAAGGTGAGAAAGCTCTAATATAACCGAAAATTTTAAGTTATTGATTTTTCGCCACATAGTTCTGGTCAATAGTCTAAAAAATGGTTGTTCTGAGTCAAAAACCCACTAGGATTTTTTGTGGTCCGATCTCTTTCGCGTTCCAAATAATCGACCATCCCAACTCTATTGTAATGAGCCGAACATTTACAACTTTTTCAACACATTCTCTCCTAAGAGCATTGAACTTTCTTAGGATAGAGTCTTTATTCTTAAGTCAACTTTTGTTAACTTTGTTGAATGCAAGGCCTTGCCCTTTTTGTATTACTTTCTATAATTCATTATTTTATAGCTTCTAAATAGCTTTTAAGGACCACCCATGTACGGTATTGAAACGGTGTGAATACATTTGCAGCGTTGCTCCAAAATTGACATAGCCAATTCAAATTACTTCATTTTGTACAGACAAAATAATGATAAAAATTGCATGCCATTACAACAAGTAATTTGATAGATTGTTGTTTTCTCTGAAAATACCACGCTGCTCTCAATATTATATGTTGTGATTTGTATTATAATGAAGGAATTGAATTTTTAACTCCATTTCAATTTATATCGCCAATCTTTATAATTTACTGCTTATATTACACCGATTTGCTTTTTCTTCTCTACACATTTTCATATTTTCTAAATTGAATTTTTCAGTTCGTATTCGTAGTGACTATACGTTATTGGTATACTGTAAAACATGTATTTCGATTGAGGAGAACAACATGCAAAAGAAATATTCGAAAACTTTACGTCGACATGTGTGGCTTGAGTCGGTAAAGGTTATTATGAACTCTGACTCCCGTTAGACATATCCACATTCATTTGATACAGTAAATGTTAGTGAAATTTACACATGAATGCCTTGTGGAGCCTATGAAAGAGGAATCAAATATTTTAAGAGTCCTCCAAAACTCATTTATTAAAAAGTTTGGAAATGTTGATTAGAACGAGACAAATATGGCTGTCTGTCTAGCTCTAACCAACACATTTTCCTTAATGTTGAAAAACATTCACACTCGTTGACCAAACGTTTTTGAGGCATTCTAAAACTGGGAGAGGCAGAGTAGACATTTATTAAAAAACAAATCCTCCGATGCAAAGCGACTTCTCCATGTCTTTGGCTGACATGAGAAATTAACTTTTTCCATGTTGTTCTCTGCCGTTTCATTTTAAGTATTTTACAAAATACAAACAGAAGATATTCGAGGCCCATTACGGAGAAGTCCTCTGGGCTTCGAATATCTTACAAAATTCATCGAACATTCTTGTTTGATTCAACACAAATATACTTCATATGACTAACAGTAAAAAACATTTTCCAACTCCCGTTTATCTTCCACCCACAATCCCTACACCACATTCGACAATTTAGGCATTTGCATGGTTCAGTGATTTATTGGTCGAACATGCCGAAATATTTTGGTCATTGTTTGCAGTCGATATGGATCGGGTATTGTCCGAACAACCGCCGGACACGTGGGACTCATTTCCGTTGTTCCAGATACTCAACGATTACTTGCGAACGGATGGTACGGATCCAGGAAATCCAATGCCTCTGCGCAGTTAATTCAATTTTGTTGTTTTGTATTCGTAGACAATCTGAAAAATGGAAGATTTCATCAGCATCTACGTGATACATTTGCTCCATTAGTTGTTCGTTATGTTGATTTAATGGAATCATCCATCGCACAATCGATTCATAAAGGTTTTGAAAAGGAGAGATGGGAGAGCAAAGGGTAAATGACGGAGTCCGTTGTTCAATTTCTATGATTAGTAAAACCATTCATGCTTACAGTAATGGCTGTGCGACGTCCGAGGATCTATTTTGGAAATTAGATGCCCTGCAATCATTTATAAGGGACTTGCACTGGCCGGATGCCGAATTCCGTCAACATCTTGAACAACGATTGAAACTGATGGCATGCGAAATGATCGAGTCTTGCATTCAACGCACAGAAGGAGCATATCAGTCATGGCTGAAGAAGAGCGTTACATTCATATCCACAGATTATATAATTCCTACTGAAATGTGTGCAATGATCAACGTTATACTCGATGCGAAAAATCAAAGTTTTAAGCTTTGCGCAGTAGACGGTATCGATGTGGTTCGTTACGATGTGTAAATTTTGGCTTCGAAGTTTCCTTTTAAATTTTTTTCATTTACAGCATCAATATCACACTAAAATTGACGACCAAATCGACAAAACATTGGCCGCTATGAATCAGGGAGTAATCAGTAAACTGATGTCGGTATTAGAAGCGTCGCTATCGAAATTATCTCGTTACGATGAAGGTAGTCTAATCGGATCAATATTAAGCTTTACGGTACGTTAGATTCGCCGAATGTTTGCATATTCTTGAGATAAACGTTCAATTTTCATCGTAGAATGTCTCCGGGTCTGGCAAGGACTTGGGTCAGGGATATGTTAATTTTGCTAGAAACAATATGGACCAAATACGCGGTAAAGTAAATGACGAACTTTGGATATTGACTTTCTTCGAACAGTGGTACACATCCCAGATAAATATCTTGTGCAATTGGCTGTCCGAACGACTGGATCACTCCTTACATTTCTATCAGTGTACGTGTTTGGCTCACATAGTCAAGGTAATCGTGTCACACAGTGAAAATTCAATCCTTCGAAATCTGACACTTAACAATTGGTATTTTAGAAAGTTTATTCGGACTTTGAATTGCAAGGCGTAATGGAAGATAAATTGAACTCAAAGGCATATCAAACGGTTGCACAACGAATGCAAACTGAAGAAGCGACTTGTGCCCTAACAATGCCATCGCAAGGCGATGACGGAGAGTAAGTAGACTTTTTGTTTGTTTTGTGTTACCATAATACGGTTCAGTGGTCATTAACATTTAATAGACGACAAACATGTCAACAATCATCAGGATTTTTTGTTACTTCATTTAATTGTTTGATTGTACCATAGCAATGAACGAAGCACTCGAACAGATTTTTTAACGGATAATCGGCCACTCTTTTCATATATGAAATTACGGCTCAGTAGTACAACCTAACAAATCTAAGGATCAGAGCAATGGTTGTACGCAAACATTGACTCATAGTCTACTTCATGAGTTTAAACATGAATTTCGCTGAATAAGACCAAATGAAACCGTCGGGTTAATGCAAGGGAAGATAGACGCATGTGTTATTTGTTATCGGCAGTGATGGTAAAAATTAGCGATGAAATCTGGTTAATTTGATCTTTTATAGCCAATTTTAAGTTAACAATAGTGAAGTAGTAGATTTTGTATTAGTCGGTTGAGCCAAAAGAAGTAACAGATTCCATAATTGTATTATAACCAATATTCAGATAAACAATCAATTAATTCATTTCTTTCGATTCAGTGTTGCATTCGATGGCGACGACGGCGATGGTGAGCGTGCCGCTCCGGCAGCATCGGCAAAGGCGAAAGTTATGGAATCACTGGGCGAAGACGGAAATCTTAATATAAGTAATGTAACGAATGTGGTGGTTGGACGTGTTGGAAATTTATTTGGTAAAAGTATCGGTGGTATAAGTTCAAAATTGGGAGGTGGAGGTTGGTTTTAGGATCATATTTTAGTTTTTAGTTTTCAATTTAAATTCGGTACTTTAAGTTATTTGTTTGTCAGTTCATTACAGCATTAACAATAATGTGCAGTTGTTAAATAATCAGAAACGATTTCGATTTTACGGCGGTATTCAAAATTTGATTTTTTTTCTCATTTTTTTTAAACGATATACCATTCCAGTAAGAGATTATGTTTCTCAGTTTTCGGGTGGATTTATCATCATTTTAATGCATAGAAATAAGAAGTGGTAGTTTTTGGGATGTAGCCAAATTATATAAATGATAGAACATACAGTTGAATGCTAAAAAATGAATTGGTCACGAAAGGCTTAGTATGGAAAAGAAAAATTTTCATTTTCGTGATGTCACAGAAAAAAGTTTTCCTCGAAATTTTGCGGATAAAAGGAAACTCTTGAAAGTTTAAAAACAGCTATGCAACGTCATCTAGATTGTAGAAGTAATTAAAATTCAAATAATGCGCAACAATATGATAGCTCAGTAAAATTAGAAACGATTTTAAGAAGTTGTGTTGAAGCTAGATCGATCTTTTTCGGTAGAATATTCTTTTCCTAGCCCATTTTTGACCGAATTTCTCCTAAAAGTATTCTCAAATGACTTTCTAGAGAACAAAAATGTTTTGCCAAAATCAAATTTAAAAGCGTCCGCTCTTTAAGAAATTTTAATGCTAAAAAATGTAGACACAAATAAAATAGAAAAATTAATTTTTAACAAGGAATACAACTCCAACGATTCCATTTTAAATATCGTAGCTGAAAATTGGACAAGGAACAAATAATAATGTCTTCAAATTTCTGTTTTGTATAAAATTTGTTCGAAAGAAACCGATAACAACAGCTACTTTGGTAGACTATTAATATATCCTTTGCAACTGTATGAATCAGAGAAAATCGAATTCACTGACAAGAAATCACAATTACCTCTAATTCACCCAACTAATGCCTGAGATCGACAACTCTATCTATGCACCAATTACGTTTATTGATTATTTCTATTGCACAACCCATAACTCTATTTTCCCACTTTAGTTTCTTTATCTTTTTCTTATCTTTTCGAAAATACATTTCATTCGTTTAAGACACATCAATACTATATTAATATACAGAACGACCTCCAGGAAGTAAGTAATTTGGCAAATAAAAATGGAATTCAAATTAAAAAAACAAATTATAATAACCCACAACAACATAATTATAGAACCATACTACAGTTTAATTGCCAGGCGTATATTACTTACCAGTAAATTTACGGAAATTACACAACACAACGATCACAAACATTTTTTGCATTAAGTTTTTATATTTTCTTTTCCGACTTATATGGGACGATGCGTGAGCAATAGATTCGATTGCTGTTATGGCTTTGATGCGAAATTTATTGTTCACATGATCGTCGGAACAAAGATGCGAAATCGTAGGTGGATGGATGAAAAACAGGAAAAACCAGAATTATCATTTCGATAATGCGGGGGTTGAGTCCGAATGGAAAACTGGTGTAGTCAATCAAAAATAAGAAAATATTTTACAAAACTTGCTATTCAACATGTTTGTAGTCAGGTTGAAAAAAATTGGAATTATTCAGAGATTAGCGGTTATTTATCAATCGTAATTTGTTCATAAACCCGGCAGTTCCAAGGTTAGCAAAAGAAGCGCTAGACCCTATTATAAATAGAAAATGGATCTCAAGATAAAAAGATAATTTATTAGGCAAATGTTATATGTCAAAAATACAGAGACTGACAGGCAGGGCTTCTTATTATTCGGAATTTTTTATTTAATATTTTTCAGAATTTTTAGAATAAAATTCCTGAAATTCCTACAACTAAAAAGTTCTTTGGGACTTTTTGAGAATTATGAGTAGGAGTTTTAAGATTTTTTCAGAATTACACCCACGGAATTCTGAAAACCGACACATTTTCTGTTTCTGTATTTGACGTGATTTTCTGATTTCTCCATATAAAAATAAAGTCGAAGCATTATAATTTGATCGATTCTATTCATTTTTAAATAATTGTAGTTTTTCAAGAAATCATTTCGAAAACATTACAGTATAAAAGCTTACACATGCGCATTAGAGCTGTTTACTCGCGGTATACCTGCGGGTAATCCGTACAAATGCACGTGTCTAAGCTTTTATACTGTAATGTTTTCGAAATGATTTCTTCGAAAACTTCAATTATTTAAAAATTAATAAAATGAGTAGAATCGATCAAATTATAATGCTCTGACTTTACATGCAAAATTCAAAAAAAAAAAAAAACAGTAAACCACAAAACAGAAAATGTGTTGGTTTCAAAACTCCGCGAGTTTCTAAAAAAATCATAAAATTCTTCATTTTTTTTCGATACAAAAATGTAAGAATTTTTAAAGAATCTAAGAATAATAGGCTCTGAAGACTGTAGCTGTCGATCACAGCTTCATTCACCTTTATTCAAAGAACATGCTTAGCTACAATGGGTTTCTTTCTTCAATGCTTGAGTGCTTCAAGTAGTTAAATTAAGGTCGGGCAAAAAATTCCGAATTCAAAAATAAAGTTTCGAACCGGACACGTGTCGAATGAATTTCGTGAAAACATTTTCTCCTGCTGATCTCCACTTCCGATTATTATCAAGTCAACGTATCCAAATTTTATGAATAAAAAATCTCGATATATCAACAAAAACAATTTAAAATTTCGCATCGTCGACGTATTTTTGGATGAATATTTATTGAATTTTGTTTTTTAATTATCTCCCTCTATTACTCTTTCTGTCTTCTTTATTATCACCAAAACTCTAAATGTTATTTAAGAAGTAAAAAAAACGAAATAAATTGAAAAATCTCTAACATTATTTTGATAAAACTTCCTAAGAAAGTACACTAAAAATATTTTCATAAATTGTAAATTTGTGTAAATCTAAAAATGAAAAGGAAAACATTAAGTGAATAGACACAGAAATAATATCCACTTAATCGGATGCTAACATATATTTTCGATTCAATAGATAAAACTGAAATCCATTACGTAATGTTTCCATATAAAAACTATATCAAAATGATAAAAAAAACCTTAAACTAAAAAATTATATTAAAATGAAGTTAAAAAAAAACTAAATTAAAAGAAAAAAAATTAAATGAAAATCATATATTCTTTGAAACATTAAAATGAAAACAAATACTTTAAACTATAAAAAAATAAATTAACAAAAATTTTCCATTATACTTAACACAAATTATATTTAATATCTTTACTAAAGTTTAAAAAAAAACCAAAAGGAAAAACACACTCAATAAAAAATCGTTACATGAAATTTCTCGAAACTAAAATATTAAAAAAACCAAAAAGTTTTCGCTTTAAATTAACATTATTCAAATCTGTATTCAAAATCTCTTAATCTCTTAATATGTTAAAACAAAGAAGTTGTTGTTACCTTTCATCGTAATTTGAATACTTAACTATATAGACGCAGCAGTAATCGTGTCATATATCAGAGTGATGGTAATTGCACACATTATTTGGCTCAACATTGCAGATTCCGTTCGAAAATTTATAAAAGTAACAACGAAATTTTGACTTAATCGGCGTAAAACATTATGAGCAAGTCATAGTTCAATATGCCCCCAAAATGCACATACTTTATTCAAAGTTTATCTGACTTTTGAAACGAAAATTACAAAAAGTCGACCTATATTTTTGATCTAACTTCATATTTTCTAACTATTAACTTCATCAAAAATAATGATTTTCCTTGCTGCAGATACTTATATTTATCGCGGCTGCATCAGGTCTCATACAAAATTTTATTGGCTGTCAAATTCGAGTCCAACTTATTTAAAAAAAAACTGTGCATTTTAGAGGGACAAACAATTTTTTTGCTTGTGTGTCGAAATTGTTGAAATTCCGACGGTATTTTTTGAGTGTAAGCGACAATCATCCCCCTTTTTTAACTGTAAATTTCTTAATTATCTCTAAGTTATCCCATTACATATGTACCCAAATTTTATCAATTTTTTTATAATCTCAAGAAAGAAATATCTGAAACAATCCTTCAGACTCATCACCTAAACCTGATAATTGATTTGAGTCAATTTAAGATATCCAACCTAACTCTGAAACTCATTCCTTCACCCTGAATTATTTAGGGGAAACAGTTCAGGTTGCTTGAACCATACCCAAACTTTACCTGACTACAATACTGACTACTGAATGGATAACATTCAGGTTGAAGTGGTAACTGACCTTTTCAATGCAACAATCACGTTTCAAATGTATAAAACCGTAATTGGTACGAAAAATGAAAATTTAACGTGTTGTCAATAGTCCAAACTTCTACTGTGTTGTCGAACAAATTTTTGTTAGGTCCTCTGCGTATTTTATTAATCAATCACAAACGGTAAGCATCACATTATCGAGTTTAGAGTCTATTACTTCTTTTGATTAAGGAGTTTTCAACGGATTAAAAGAAAAGAAATCTTTTACTTCACTAGTCTTAACATTCATCAATTGGCCATCAATTGGCCATCAATTGGCCATCAATTGATCGCATAGTTTCATTTGTAACAGGTGACATAGCTTCAGCATTTTCATATTACGTTAATAGTTACTTAAACCAATTTATATAAGTCGACAAATTAGCCGAAGAAAAAAATCCAGCTCTCTGATATTGACACCATAATTTAGTTGAAAACAGTCTAGTTTCTTCTACATAATCTCAATCATTCATTCAAAACGAATAAGACGTTCAAATTAATCCAAACTTGTTAAACAACGATGCAAAAATATATAGGATTGAACGATTGTATTTAAAGAAAGCTGGCCTACACGTCTACGCAATATGTATTCTGTCTCAATTCGGATTATTCAGATGATGTTATACTTCTACGTTCCGATGTCATTAGTTAAAATCTATTTGCTTACATTTCATGCCTTAGCCCCAATTGCAGTCAAAATTAATGTGGAAACTGTAGAATTGCATTTTTGTTTTGACCAACACAATACGGGTTGATTCTTTCATTAATATCCTTTATATTAAGCCAATGGCCTAATGCAACAATTTGTAAGAATCTTGCTATTAAAAGGATTTATCTTCGTGATTTCATCCATAGTCGGACATGTCACATCTCATGTATGTTGGTCTACCAATCACTATATTCTGTATGCGATATGATTATGATAACTAAGATGTAGCAATTCTTCAGATGTTTTCGTCCAGATACTCACATTCCTAGCATCCGGTTTTTTTTGCGCTACGGATCTTAGTTTTCCAATTAGACGAACATATGAACTCTGTCGTCGCTAAGATCAATTTTTCTTTTTAAATTTATTCACCAATTGACCCAACTACGTAATTGGTAAAAATAGCTTTAACATTAACAAAAATAGCCAAGTGGTAACCGACTTCCATAACGATCGTTCGATTTTTTCGTATGAAGCTGAGGACAATGACTTTGGTTTTCTTGTGACTTCTCATAGAGATTCCTAAAAAACGTTTTGTGACTCTCTATTCTCCGGAGTCGTTTACCGCTTGCAATAAACACATTAGCTGCCTCTAATTTTGAATTTGAAATGGGCGGGAAAAGTTGTTCAACAAAACCAGATAGGATAATAATGGAAATAAGTTATGGTAAAACTCAACGGTTTATTTGATAAAACAAGACAAAAAACCAATATTAAATCGGCTTTGGTTACAATTTTGTATAATTATCCTAAGCAAACTCTGTGTACACCAGGGGCTGTTTAAATTTACACAGATTGTGTGTCTAATGATAATATTAGTCTCCGAATGCACATTTTCATTTGTAATAAATGCAAATCCTAATTTGTTTATCGACAAGCAAAAACATAAACGTAATAAACTTGTACAAAGCGCTATTATAAACATGAAAAATATAACAAATCGCCTTGATCGTATAAATGGAATACATGATGTAAATATTTTTGTTTAAAGTCAGTGAAAGCGACTGTTTGTGAATGATGAACAAACAAAATGAAAAAAAGAGAAGAAAATTAAAGAAAAAAACAAAAATTGACTCTATGTTCATTATAGTTAAAATAGTTAAAGGAAAAGTAACAAAATATTGAAAATATAAACCGCAAAAGATAAAATTGGTGTAACAAATTGCCCACGTGTGAACACACCCATATATAATTCAATGTATGTAAAAAAAAGGGAAAACTTAAGCATAACGGAGAGAATAATGTTCAAGTTTGTTGTAGCTTGTTAATATTGTTATGTATTTTTGATGTTGCAGATGAATAACGACCCGTCTATAATAGCGAATCGTCAACATTCGATCTTAGCTTTCTTAATTTATTTACGTGTTTTGTGTACAAAAATAAAATAAAAATTAATTCTCTTGCCCCACCACGGAGCACTGATAGAAACACACATCCCCCAATAAAAGAAAGAATAAAAACAACAAATTATAGCTTTATCAGCAATATAATAACTATAATCCTCGTAAACGAAGTTTATTATTCAAACAAGTCAACACTTTAAGTCATTGAGAGGTCTTTTATAAATTTAAAAACAAAAATATTCATCATCTGAGAGTTGTATGATAAAATTAAAAAACCAAAACAAAAAATTTGTAAATGTAAAATGTTGGAATGAAGAAAAATAAAATTAAAAAAAAATTAAAACAAAATATTACTTACAGTGAAAAAGCTAGAGTGTGTCGTGTATAAAAATCAAGTAAATGCAAAGTAAGAAAAATATATTTAAAAAAAAATATTTGTGAAACAGAACAAAAATATGGAAAACTTAAAAGGAAAAAAACCAATAATTCAGCAAAAAAAAGGAACAGAATTTGGCAAGTTAATTTAACAAGAAATCTTTGCATCAGCATACAACCAAACAAATAGAATTAACGTTTACTATTATATTAGAATTATTAAAAATTAAATAAAAATTTAATGACCAATTATTATCAAAACGGAATTCGTTTTCATTCTCTTCTGCCGATTTTTTATCGGCTTAAGCTTCTGCGCCTCATGAAATACTTTGCACCGAGATGCTGAGTTGCATGAAGGACTTCTATCTGATTTTTCTAATGCTGAAGTCTACTTTTGACGTATATGTGTGAGATTACTGCCCATTGATACAGCTAGATGGATTGCATTGACCGAAGTATATAAATCGAAGGGGTTGATTGGAGCCGTCTAAAAATTCTCTTGGCAGAACTTGGAGGATTTTTCCAGAGAATTTCAGGAACGCTTTGTGAATTTTAGACAACTAATGTTAGGCCAACATAAGTTTCATCGATTTATCAGGTAAACTGCATGAATGACAACAGCGTAAAAGAGTGCTTCTTAAATACCAAACAATCTCGAGATTAAACTGGGTTTACAATAGGTTTTCAAATATCTCTCCAAAACAGAAAATCAAAACTAAGCTGCCCCATCGATACGTCGGACAACGACAATTCAAATATTAAAGAATTTATGCCACAGATCATAATCGAGAGTTAGGGTTAACAATTCCTGTTACAGACGTCCAACGTACCACGATTATAGCTACACAGTCTATTTGGTATAACTTCTTTTGATCTAGCCATCTTCAACATTTAGATCCATGAAAAATATTAAATTTGTTGCTAGACCTCAACGTCTTGGGTGGGTAATTCTCACTATACGAAGCACCCTATTCACCATGTGCACTGTGCATTGCATGCATATACAGCATCAAATGTCCCGAAGGATTTACCATGTAAAATCCACAACTACGTTCCTATACGTATTCTGCCTCAATATGCATGCTCAGCTTTTTGTTGTTGAGAGCTTTCCGTACGTATATAATAACGAGTGCAGATACCTATCAAACTTTCTTCGTAAAACTGTGTTCAGTTTCAAATCGATAGACTTGGCAAAAGGATCATAAATTTTGGTGTTCTTTGATTTTCCATAGTTTGATTAAGTTAAGAATGACAACGGAACCCAAAGATAATCCGCAATGATTTATTCAGCGATGAAAGAAAATTTACTAGAAAACACAATATTTTCATTAAATGTCATTGAGGTGCGGTCATTTGTTGCAATTTTTGATCAAAAAAAGTTATTCCTATCCTCACAGCCATATTACAAAAAAAAGATAAGTCGAACGATGGATTTGTCACTACCTAAAATGCTCGAAAGAAGGGATAGTCCAGCCGGGACGTCACTTCACCAGCCGAAGAATGATCAGCCTCACCATCGTTAGAGCTATCTGTAATTTGAATAATTGTCTTGGTCTTCAGACAAAACACAAAAAAGGTAATACCTGAGTCTGGCGTTAGTATCTTGTATAATTCAAATCCCAAACCGAAATCAGGAGAAATCTGTTCTCAAACATTTTGGGGGAACGTTATTCCAATCCGCCCATACACTCGATGTGTGACAAAGAGGGATGTGTGTTCGCAGTGCCAATAGACCATTTCTGTAGAGAATGGAATGTTTTTACTAAAACAAGTATGGGTCTAGGAAGAATTTTCGGTATTTTTATTGTTGCGCTTAAGCAAAGTCGTGAATCAACAGCACCCTGGCACCAATTTTTCATTTCAAAATCTTCATATTGACTTTAATAGTCCGTTCCTAAAGCGCAATGATAACAATACCGAAAATTCCCAAGTTCACACGTTGCAAGTAGTCCTTCGTTAGAGACGTAATTAATTATGGGACTGCCAATATTGTCGTCATCATTCAATGATGTAATCTTGAATAATACGATGTAGCTGACTCATAAATAATAATTGTCGAATCGCATAAAACTGTGGAAAGAATATTTTGGTCAGGGACAATTCTAAAATATCCAAATGCTTGAGACCGCAAAACATGCACCTGTTACTTTGTATTCCGTTAAATTGTTTGCTTTGATTGGAAAATATTTAAGAGTTTCGTCCATAGAGTTACACTCGACCCAAAAATTACATGGGCACACAGTCATGTTTAAAAATGACAGCGCCACGCCTCCATGCTCTCTCGAGTGTAACTCTATGGTTTCGTCACTCAAACTTGATTTACACATCAACTATTAAACGTTACCAAATTCAATCCTTTTACGTGTTACTGCATGTTTCATTTTCATTTACATTGCCTAATCACGTAAAGCATTGTACTTACGAGGTTCCAAGTTGTTATTTGACAAGTGGGGAATACAGCCCTCCCCTTCGGGTCGGGCTGTAACACCCCACTTATCAAATAAACAACTTGGAACCTCGGAAGTAATATACTATTACCCAACGTTAATTTCATTTTTTGAACAAAGAGACCTAATGAGTTGAAGGTTCACAGAACAATGCGATATGAGTCTGCTCTGTTGTCAACAAAAAAGCGCCGAAAGGTGGAATATTTTTTCTTAACTGTTGAATAAATGAAACGTATCCATCTACGAACTCAATTTCAAAAATTACTCAAGAATTTCATTCTTCGTCGGTTGAAACAAAAAATTTGAAAATAGGATAAAAATTGGTCAAGTGGTAAGTTACCACTGGTAACAAGGAAAAATGCTGTGTAGAAATTAGAATTTCTCGCATATCGTTGTTCCAACACCAACGAACTCAACCTTCAGAACTTCATTCTCCGTCGATTTAAATCAAAATCATCTGTTATCGATAACGTATTCAGAAATAAATGACCGATATGGTATTTATAGCGAAACACATGCTCAATGAAATGAAGTAAAAGATTTGAAATTAATCTAGCGAAAAATCTTTTCATCAATTGAAGCAATAGATCATAGTCAAAATCCTTTTTAGCGACAATAACTAATAACATCAATGAAGATGAATGAACATCTATCGATATCGACTGAATAATCATGATCCTTATGACTGATGAATGTCAAATAAACAGGAATGAAGCCATTGACAGCAAATTTTTGAACGCGTCAATTTAAATTATTTGAAAAGCTAACTAGCTTCGCTTCAAAATAAAGTAATTCTCACTATACGAAGCACCCTATTCACCATGTGCATGCATATACAGCATAAAATGTCCCGAAGGATTTACCATGTAAAATCCACAACTACATTCCTATACGTATTATGCCCCAATATGCATGCTCACGTTTTTGTTGTTGAGAGCTTTCCGTACGTATATAATAACGAGTGCAGATACCTATAAAACTTTCTTCGTAAAATTGTGTTCAGTTTCAAATCGATAGACTTGGTAAAAGGATCGTAAATTTTGGTGTTCTTTGATTTTCCATAGTTTGATTATGTGTCGAAATTAAACATTTTGTCCCTGTGTTGTTCGGTGGTTGTTATAACATTGTATCCGTGTTACGTTTATTATATGTAAATAAAGAAAGAAGAAAAATAAAATCTTTAAATTCGTACTGTGATTTGATTAACGCCTCTCTGACTACCTAAATTTTAAAAGCAATTTAAGTTAAGAACGAAAACGGAACGCAAAGAAAATCCGCAATATTAAACTTCTCATTTTATGGTTATATAACCAGCGAGGAAAGAAAATTTATTGGAAAACACAATATTTTCGCATTATAACAATATATAGAGCACAGAACGTCATTGAATATCATTGAAGTGCGGTGACGTGCATGAAAAAAAGTTTTTTTTAAATTTTATTTGTTGTTTTTTAATTGGAGGGACGTGATTAATTGCAATTTTTCATTGACTTTACTATCGTCGATTTTGATCGAGGCCCGAAGAAAAAACTTTTGTGAAAATAGGCATATCGTAGTTACATAAACCCGTTAAAACTAAATCGAAAAAAAATATTTTTTAAACTTTACAAAAAAAAAAATGTTACGAAAACATTGCCTTTTAACGTTGATGCTGGTGTTTACACTGTATGGAGGTAAGTGATTTTTCAAGGAAAACATCCTCTTCTGCATCATAATTGAATCGATTTGACAATGCAAAAACTGTTTTTCCATTCGAATAGTTTACAGAACAAGCTAAGTGTTTTGTCGAATAATTCTGAAAGAAAATCGATAATTTACCTGCATTGCCTTAGTGGCACACAAATGTATGTTATCGATACAACTTTTCTATGGGTTTACAATTTTTCTTTCTTTCCTTCTTCTTTTTAATTGGAATTATTTTCAAATTCCATTCTCACAATTTTATTAATTGAGGACAGTAGTTCACAGTCTGGTATATTTTGTGTGTTGAAAACATGATTTTCACTCGTAGACGAAACAGTTTTTAATAAGAATCCAGTTGACGAGATGAACGTAAATCTATAAATAGCTCAAAGAGTAAAAGTCAGGTCTGTAATGTAGAAGTCTTCTTTTTTCAATACCCAAACCCTGACAAAGTGACAAAGAGAAATTTGAAAACTCGAAAAATCGACCCAATTGTAAAATTGGATATCATCCAAAATCCAGATTTATGAAGGTTGAATATCGGGTTGAATATGTACACCTGTTAATCGATTCATAGGAAACAAACATGATAAAATCCACCTTATCCAACTGTTTTTATGGCTAGTTGTTTGTCAAAGTTCATTCTGGATTTTCCTCATGATTACAAAAATTACATAAAATGTGTCGGATATGCAAACTGACCGACCGAAAAAAAAAATTAAATTAAATTTACGTCGTGGTCAACGTGTTGGAACGTGTGGAACGTATAGCTTCTTGTCAGGTTTGGAAACATGAACTACGTGTTCCATGCATCATATACAACGTGCATGTATATTGCACCGTTCCTACATATGATACACATGTCTGGCATATTGTCCTAATTTCTGTTTTCGGTCTTCGTTTCCACAAACGACCCAATCACATCGATCGTTAGTAAATGTGACAACAAACATGTAATAGCCCCCACTTCACATGTAATAGCCTCATTTCACATGTAATAGCTACGAAAAATTGATTTTATTTTAAAAGAAAAAGGATTCGCTTGAAGAAGTATTTAAATTCATCGTCGTTTAAAACTAGCTATTCCGGTTCAATCGGACTGGTTGCCTTGGTTATGTATTCCCAGATTCATAATTTCAAAGTAATTTTATCTTTCTTAGTTGGAACAGTAACAGAATACATGTTAAAGAAAGTATTTGATTAAAAAAAAATATTTTCACATCATTCATCATTCATTTGTCGGGTTGGGACATTAATTCCCGGTATTAGCATACAGGTAGTTTATTTATTGATTTCTACTTGACCAGTTTTAATTCAATTGACCCTTTGACGCTAACCCGAACTGTATTAGTCGTTGGAATTCCGTTACAGTCCATTGTTGTCTATCGGTGCTATAAATAGATGGTAATTATACCACTGCTACTGGAGCTCATTTTAATGAAGACATATTCGCCGGCCATACCGACGACGCGACTATAAAACCTATAAAATTAAATTTATTACGGAACGATTTTCTCGCCGGGGCTTTGGGGACCCTATTATTCCGAATGATTTACAGTCTTCACGAATGATATTATTTTATTGATCGACGGTCGTACACTGAATTTTATCACGCGATACATGTAAGCTATCTATTTCCTCTATGGTGCTGTGCTTGAAATTGTAACAGAAAATAAAGTCAACGTTTATTTGAGCGAATCGTGGCACTGGCACACCATACACCTTGTATTATGTGGGGTATTGTACTTATTGATTTTCTATTTAAAACAATGTTTTTTTCTTGAATGTCGGTGAAACTGAACTATAAGAAATTTGCGTTTGTGATATTGATTCATTTTACAGCTACACCCATGTGTAGAAGTCATCAGTTTTTTTTTGTTTTTTTCCAAAATATGTTACGTAACCCTTGGTATCGCTAATAAAAAATTCCCGTTGTTACCGGCGTTATCTAGATATCTAAAATGATGAGGGTGAAGTCAACCAATAACTTGGAAAGTTCATCCATTAAATTGAAGTGAATGAATTTCAAATTTTTGAATGGCTTTTACTTCCTGATTGTTTATTGTTTGCTGTTTGGTGTTGTATTATCATTTGTACCGACTTACCTTTATTCTCAATGATATGAACTAATTCATGAAAATTCATGAAATAATTGAATTGCCGAGAAAACTTCAGTCAATCCAAAATTGCAGCTTCCATTGAAATTACTCTAAATTTTCAGTAACATCAGCGATAATGTGCTACGAATGTAACAGTCAGTATGATCCCAGATGTGGAGAGAATTTCGATGCATTCTCGCTCGCGTTGGTCAACTGTAGTTTAAAAGAAACACCGAGCCATTTGCGTGAGCTTCAGCCGGAGATTTGTCGGAAAATTACTCAGAAAAGTAAGTAGTTCACATCATTGTTCGATCAGGTCATTGCTTCGAGTGCTCCTAATACAGAAGTTTGCTCACCCAGATTAAAATATGTAATTCGTGTTAGTCATCTATGTGTACCTAGGTCTATTACTTTTGGTGGAGAAGTGGTAATTCTTGAAAAGTTCTAACTCATTAAGTGACAGGTGACTGCTTTTATAGAATACGTTGATAGGCACAGATAGAAACCTTTTTAATTTTAAAATTTTTTCGGGCAGTATAATGAAGCCATATCTTTCGAAAGTGCTCGTCAAATATTTTGTATTGACGCTGGCTCTCAAGTAGAAAAAATGCAATTTTGTTCCAATTTACTGATCTTGTATTAGGACAACAAGGTCGTCAGTCGCTTAAGATCTAATCTGCTAATCTTTATATCCTACTCGAATAACACAGTGTAGGTCGTCCTGACTCATATTTCTATTCGATATGTGTAAGAATTATTGGCTGTGGATAAGCCAGATGTGGAACCTCATTCAACTGTGTGGACCGTAGTCGGCAAGTTAATTTAAATCGTATGTGCAGGTTAGTACGTCTCAGGCATTCAGCTTTCAAAATTGTTAGTTCCCGTCCATAGCAGTTGATTTAACGAAACTTAATAAGCCTTCAACGAATCTCTTTTATATTCAGACAGATCAAAAACGTCACATTTTCTTACCAGATAGATATCCAAAACGAAAACAGTTTTTCTCAATTATTCTTCCCACTGAAAAGGTGTTACCAGGTGGTGAAGACGACTAGCAGCGACGCCAATATTAGTTTTCCCTTAACCCTGTACTCCTATTCCAAATTTCTCTCTGAAATTGAATTACAATTTGTAATTTACAAACATTGTTTTCCCCCATCAAGTTTTCGGCAAAGTTCGAGTCATTCGCTCATGTGGCTACATAAGGGACGAAATCCAGACTGAAAACGAAAAAGAAAAGATCGACGACAGCAAACAAAAGTGCCGGAAACGATCCGGAACATTTGAGGTACAATCACTATTCTGCAATTGTGATACAGATGAGTGTAATGCGGCACCGTGGTCTATGCCTACGAAACATATGATTTTAGGTATTACAATATTACCGCCTATGTTAATTAAATTAATTTTCGAATTGTCACTGCAAAAGTCGTCGTAATTTAGATTATGCAACGATTTGTAATTGTCTTGTTTTCGGTAATTTTTTTTTAAATTTTTTGATTTCGATAAATTATACGACATTGTAATGCGGTGGTGATGGCATTAATGGTATAATATGATGACGAAAATGTTTAACAAAAAATGAATTTTAGTTTCTGTAAACCAAAATAAACGAATAAAATTAGAGAGAAATTGTTATTTAAAATATAAAAATAAAAAATCTTAAATTCTATTTGAGCCAGCAATAATTGTTAGGTAGTGATATTGTTGGAACATTTTTCTTTTGACAAAAACAAAAATATCTTAAACTATTGCTCTTGTAGTTAATAAATATAAATATAAAAAATGCGTTTGAAATTGAAAACTAAGTTCAATAAATCTTCGTAAAAAAAAAGTTTTTTAATTTTTAAATAGAGAATCATATCACTTTCCATTGTACTGTTAGAAAATCATTTTATTAACTAAGTTTGAAATTAAAACGTTTGAGTGAAAAATAACAATGAAATGTGTAAGCTTCACGCGATTAGCACGATAGACATCTCTACGTAGAACTATAAGAAATTTGATTTAAATACCGTCCGTAGTTGTTAAAACAATTTTATCCTTCAAAATTATTAATATTATGCTCGTGAAAGCGTTTTTATTTTACGAATTTGCAATATTTATTACAGTGGATATTCTTTATGTGTATGTGAAGTCACAGGTTATGGGCTCGATTTTCTGAATTGAGGTTTTACAGTGAATTTCAGTGGATAGTATCTGGATACTCTGGATATTCTTCAATGAAGAGTCTTCATAACGAAGCATAATAAGAAATCACAGGTTATGGGCTCGATATTCTGAATTGAGTTTTTGAATTTCTGATCTTTGTTACAGGTGATTTGGTGTAGTGAGCATCCACAATATAACTATTGTAATGTTTCGTAAGAGCAGTTTCGTAATTTATCGTTTTTTTTGTGGGAATATGATTTGATTTGACGTTTGCGAAAAGTCAACTGAAAAAATTTATATTTAAAAGCAAAGTGGCTTACATTTAAAAAGAAAAAGTTTATTTGTAATTCGATGCAAGCATTTAACAAAAACAAAAAAAGACAACGCATTGCTAATCGGAATAGACAAAGGTTAAGGATACACAGGATAAGTAAAAAAATATAATAAATTTTCATCAAATTTATTCATATACTCAAAAGATATGGAAGCGCCTTTTTACTAGAAGAAAAAATAAATTGATTAACAAAAGTGAAATAAAATATTTTTATGAAATTAATCAAATGTTATTAAAACAGTAATATCCGGATGAGAATAGGTAACATAATTTCATTCCAAGAAATTATTATATAAAAATTGTTATGCATTTTGAAAATAAAAAGAATTTAAAGAACAAAATTGAATTATATAATCGAAAATCTCATAAATTGACATCTAATGAAAAATTATAAAGTAAAAAATAGAAATAAAAATTTAACCGTCATGGTGTGTGTTATGACGATTATGCTATAGCATCACTGGCTACAATATGAAATAAAAATTAACAAAAATACGAAAAGTCCATTTTGGTGTTTTACATTTACATTTAAACCACGACCCTTTTTCCACAACTTTGGATTCTTTCAATTTCCTCAATCGAATCATTTTGCCTTGATTTTATTAGGTCAAATAAACACTTATATTACACAACAAACACTCACAGACGACTTTCCAAAACTTTTCTTCTTTAGACTGCCTGCAACATTCCCTGGATTTTCATCGAAAAGTTTATCGATTTAAGAATTTTTAAGTTGGGATTCTCTGAATTTTTCATAGTCGGCAAACTTTGACGACTCATCAAAAATATTCATTCTTCGAACTTTTTTTCGATTTTAATCATTCCTGTTGAATTGGATGCGTGTTATCATGTGTTATCGATAACGACGACAAAAATAATGACAAGCTTTGGGTAATATAGTCCTTTACATGGTAAAATGCATGTTAATAGTAATTCGCAATTCGCTCAAGGTGGAATTTTCTATTTTCTAGGTGAACACAACGTTTTTCATGCTAGCGTTTTGCGAAAATCCGCTTTTTTGTCTAATTTGAAGAAATTAATATCGCTTTGGTATTTAGCCATTTTAGGTTATAAAATGATTATTTTTTAACCCAATATAGCTGAACCCGCCATTTAAGGGGAGAAACCCACCTCGCCTCTCAGAATGACAACAAAACGCCATTTTCACAAAGCTTCATAGTGGACATAAAAAGGATTTTCTAGTATAAAATAGTATATTTCGTACCTAGGACTAAAAGTTTTTTTTAGTGTGTGAGAGGTTTCCAGACAGAGACGAAGGCGAGATCTGGAATCGAATACCTTAAAAAAGATATTTAGTCCGTGGTACGAATAATATTTTTCATATCTGACAGAGAAAAAGTGCGACGAAGTCCTAGGTCTGTGGCAGAAGGCGTAACCAAAACTGATATCATTTGTTTTGGACGTTTTATTGAAGCAACAACTAAAGTCAACTATTCCTTGTTCGAGGGTTTTTTGTGGGATTTATTGAATTCCGTGCGTCTTTACAATTTTTATCCGACTGCACTACGTAATACGTTAAAATCTATCGATGCTACGCATTGTGGCCATTTGCCTTTTCCACCTGGACATGTTACACTACCACCACCACCAGAACCACCTGATATGCAAATCCACAAAAACTCATCAAACCGGCTGTATTTTCTCACACATAAGCAATCCGGTCCAATTCCAATACTATCGAATGGACATATCCGTCCAGTCTTGCTTTTACATTCAGCATCATTGGCATCGTAATAATATCCACGATCACATTCACATTCCGGTTGAATACATGAACTGTTTTCTGGACAGCTAAGATAGCACTGATTGATGAATGCACTGAATATTGAACTTTCTTCGTTACATGTACAAGCTGGATATATCCCGGTTGCATCTGCTGGACACTCAATACAACTTTTATGACGTTCACTGAAGTATCTGTTACATTTACAATGCGGATAAAAGCCCGCACTATCTTCGGGGCATCCTACACAAATGTTCTCTTCCTGAATGTACTGGTGGAACGGATGCAATTAGGGTATTTACCACGACTTCTATGCGGACACTGCTTTGAATTATCTACACAACGACGAAGATTCCAAATATATCCATCAGAACAAGTGCAATGTGGATATTTTCCGAAGCTTCCGCCTGCACATTTTCCACAAAAATTATTCAAAATATCGTAACTGGCACCATCGTCAGAACAGGTGCAATTTGGATAATTTCCAGTACTATCTTTGGGACAAGCAATACAGTCAAATATACTCTTACGGAAAGTCCACCAAAGTCGCAGTTACATTTAGGCCAGTAACCGTTTCTGTTTTCTGGGCACACCCGAAAGCATTCGTTGAAAGCGATGCTGAAATCGAAGTTTTTCTGTTGACACGTACAGTTCGGATAGATTCCAACGCTCTCATTGACTGGACATTCAGGATTCGGACAAGTGTTAGTTTCATTATCATAAGCTGGTCCATGTTTGCATTTACAGTCAGGATAAACCCCGGTACTGATGTAGGGACATTCCATAGACTGTTGTAGTTCTTCGGCCACCGAACTTATGCTTAGGAGATAAGTGCAAGCGATAAATACAAGTAAGTTCTGCTGAAAAAAATAACGAAAATTGAAGATTATTTTCAAGAAATTTGGTCTAAATCTCGAATTACCATTCTATGGACCTTCGTCTTTCAACGATAACAAAACGTCTGAAACAAAAATATCTCGAGAAAAACGTGTAACAACTCTTTTGAATTATTTAATTGACTAACAACATGTTGAACCGTCAGAAACAATGCGGGACATTTGTCTACTTGTTTCATTTGTGTCGCCTTGTATTAAGCGCTAATCGACACTTATGCGACCGTGAATGATTTTTAGTTTTCAAATAGTGCGCAGGCTAACAATCATGATTTTTCGGGATCTCACCTTACCCCTCTGCACCCTCTTGTAAATATAGAAAAAGGAAAGTGTGGACAATTATGTTGAAACTCACAGCAATATTTTGTACAATGGAAGCATTGGTGCTTTGCTAAAAACGTTGGTAGAAGAACTATCACTCTCTTCAAAAAAGAAAAATATGAAAGAATACAGTCGACGAAAACTAGCTTATAGACCTACAGCTAGTGAAAATCTCTGGGTAATATGGTCCTACATATAGTAATACTCATGTTAAAAAAATTGAAGTACAAGATTTGAAATCAAACTCAGTTAAAAATACTTTGATCGATGGAAGCAATAGACCCACTAATAATACTGGTCATATGCTTGCCATCCTTAACAGGTTAACATGAAATCAGCTATTTTCTGTTATTAGTGAAAATATGGGAAAGTCTGAAAACATGAAAATTTAATTCTTTCGATTTTACGCAAGTTCTTAATGAATTTTGTAAATTTTTAAAATCGGTTTGACATCTAGTGACGGTAAGAGTCAGACACAACTAGTCGATAATCTGTCTGTAATCAAAATCGTTTCAAGAGGAACCGAAATTTTGAGTTATTGCAGGAGACTATAGGGTAAAACTATGAAATTCGAGACTCAGCCGTTCGAAACGAATAAAGGGAAAAAACAATAGAGGGTTTGTATTTCAGCACGTGCTCGTATTTGGTAAATTGACCTGCTATGTAAGGAAGGCTGTTTGAACAAATTATACCAGGGGCAAGGCTTAGAAGTTTTCTCAATTTCTCAACATTGTCCATGGTATATCAAGATGACTTGACGAATATCTTAGTTGTTTTTCCTGAAAGCTCTGCACTTGAGGCAGAACAATAATATCTTGAACTGAGACTTCGTGCTGACAAGTTTTAAGACTTCTAACGACATGGATTTTACCAAAAGTGCGATAGTAAAGTCGAATAAAATATCACCGATTCTGCAAGCCTGGTGCTGCAGCATACAAACCTTTGAGGGAAAGAGATAAAATATTCTGTATACGCTTTTCATAATAAATGTTTTGTCTCTTTCCCCCAAAGGTTTTTTTACTGTCAAATAAATGTTGTTTTGACCAAAAAGTTTGTAACAGAAATTGGGTTTGTTATGCCAAGGTACGATGCGTTTGAATGGGAATGGTTACTCATTTTTTTTATTATTGTTCCTCGTGTTAAACAGAGTTTTTTAAGCTAAAAAAAAGTTGGTCATAGAGATGGTGACTTTTTCAAGTTAGAGCACCGAAGGAAAAAACGTCACGTTTACGTGTAGTTATTGACCTCGGCTTGGCCTCGGATCAACAAAAAATCACACATAACCCTGACTTTCTAACTTTTTCGTAGTTATGTAAATGACTGCTTATGTAAATATACGCTGGTCGATTCTGCAAGGTTAAGAAGAAAACAAATAAAAAAGACTGTCGACTGTTGTCAAATGATAAAACGCTTAGTTTCTATCAGTTCCGACTGCAAAAGTCAACCAACTTTCTCAGGCGAATTAAAAATGATTGATGTACGTTTTTCATTGATTACGTCGGAGTAATGGTTATTTACACGAATTTTTGTTGAGCCGAGGCGAAGCCGAGGTTAACAATCACACGAAAGCGTGACTTTTCATTTTTATCCTGAGTTATGTAAAGTACTTTACGTGTTACGGCATGTTTCATTTTCATTTACATTGCCTAATCACGTAAAGCATTGTACATTGTGCCCCTTCGGGTCGGGCTGTAACACCCCACTTATCAAATACACAACTTGGAACCTCGGAAGTAATATACTATTACATGCTATAAGGTCGTCGCTAAGTTCATGCTATTCGATGTAATGAACGACTTTCGACCCGCAAGCATGTAAAATTATTTTCATGTGTCGGGGCCGAAAATGAGGGAGTTTTGAGATTTTTCTCGGGTTTTCGACCCCTTAAATGAAAATTTTTTTGAGTATCTGCTTTGGACATTTGATTTTAGGCACTTTCGCATGTAGCCCTCACTTCGTTCGGGCTGCAACTCGCGAAATTTCCTAAAAACAATCGTCCAAAACAGATACACAAATAAGTATTGTTTATTGTTATTTTACGTTTCCATGCATCAACCATCAGATCACACTGCTTCGTATCATAACATTTATTGTAGCTCGAGATTTAATATTGAAATGCCAATCCATCTCTACTGTGTCATTGGTTTTTCATGTTGGCCGGAAATTTTTTCATATAAAGCCACATCTGGCAATGTTCTTTGTATACGTAGAATGCTTAGTATTTGGCCAGTCACTCATCGCGCCATTGTTGATATTGTGTCACTTTTTTTTGAATCGTTGAAATGATTTTCTCGTAATCGAAGTTACAATAAATGTTATTGTCTTATCATTACTGTATAGTAAGTTGCTAAGTGTTTAATTTGCCATAAATTTTGTTTTCCTGTATCCGATGGAAAATTGGAAAGAATTGGAAGATGACGATGGGAGATCATTTGTTCAATATATAAGCGAAAACAATGATGGACAAATCGTTTGTATGGCATGTGCAAAGCCCATCGCGAACAAAGACGATTCCGGTGGAATAGAAAAAATTTATTCTCACACGAGATCCATCGAACATGGATTTAAATTGTTTGTGATGCTAAATTTAAGTGTGGAAGTCGTGGATCTTTGTGACGATCGAGTGGATCGGCCATCTAAGCCAAAAGAAAAATCTCTTCAAATAACCCGTAACGCTACCGATAGCACGTTGATTGTGTCCGGTCTGGACGTGATTAAGTATGTCATTCCAATTGTCGATTTGCCTTACTTGAAAACCAAGATTTACGATCGTGATCCCATACGAAAAACCGTGATGTCGTTGGACAATTACGTAACGAAATCAAATTCTTCATCCAAAAGAAAGTCATCTGAAGAAGAAGCAGACAATCAGGTACTGGTACACATTTCTATTTTATTTTGTTAATTTTACGATTCGTAACTGGTATGGTACCTGATTTATTAGGTGACTCCGAAGAAACGTAAGACCTCTCAATTGACATTAGAACGGTGGTGTGTGCAAAATAAAGAAAATCAACAAGTCAATTCGTCTGTAATCGAATCGCCACAAAAAATACAGTCAGGTAATCTTAGGATCGATAAACAGCGAGAAAAACGCGTTGCTCTACCAGTAATGAAAAAAGATCTTTAAGGGCAGTTCATACTCGCATAGATTTTTGCGATATATGCGACCATGAACTGGCCTTAAGAAACAAAAATTGGTCGAAATCTCAGCCCCTGTTGAGCTCAAGTAGAAATAATTTCATTCAAATTTTTCAGTCACTCAAACAACGTTTCCGTCTTCTGAGGGTCTAACACGAATCAGTGATGTCCGACCAGCAAAACGGTAAGGCAAAAATGTAAATTTATTTGTTGATCAAATAAAAAAAAATCTGGTGTCTAAACAGCGGTATCAGTCAAATAATAAGAGCGCGAGTCACATTAAAGAGCGACATACATCCGTTTTTTAACTTTCTGGGGCCAACGACAATGTTCACGATGGACATCGTAGACGAATCAGGTGAAATGAGAGCATCGGCATTCGGCGCAAGTGTGGATAAGTTATACGATTTGGTTGAGGTATAATTCAGAGCATCCAGATCGGAATGAAAATTTTTATAAAAAAAATAAATTTCTTGCAGGTCGATCGAATCTATTACATCAGTAAATTCAAAGTGAAACTATCTGATCCGACTAAAACTCCGCACATTTCGGAGTACAATATTACGTGCAATGAGGAAACAATCATACGGCCGTGCATTCTTGGACCATTTCAAATTCCCCGGCTCAAATTCAACTTTCAACCGATTTCGAACGTGGAACATATGACCAAAGATGATATAATTGACGTCATCGCAATATGTGAAAGCTTCACGGAAGTCGAGAACAAACGTTTGGCCAACGGGGTACAGGGTAGGTGCAGAGGCATTTGGCTGGTGGATCAATCAGCGACAAAGGTAATTTACATAATGAAGTTCCATCGCTTCCGTAGTTTACATGGTGAATTATTTTAATTTCAGATCATGCTGTACATTTGGGGATCAAACGCAGATAATTTCGAAGCAAATCGTCCCGGTGACGTTATTGCCGTAAAACGGGCTAAAGTAAAAACTTTCGCCAAGTTGAATTTGGATTCGTCATGCTTATCTTCGTCTACGTTTCAGGTGAACATTTAAAATTTATCACTTTCTTCTCTTGTCTTTGTCTCCATTGGTCCCTTTTAAGACAGACAGCAAATTTTTGTATTCATCTAAATATGGTCCGTCCAATCGTGTGATGGTGTGATTGAAGTGTAAGCAAAACTAATTTTTGTTTGACTAAACGATCATTAAAAAAGTAGATAGGCCCCGCAGAGCTATCTTGATGTACTCGTTGTAGATTTGTTTTTGAATTCTTCTTTAGAAGATTCGTCCGCTTTGTAATGCCTCTTTCTTCCAGTAATATACCTAAACCTATAGGACTGGTCCATCAACGAGTTACCATCTTAGCAATAAATTCATAACTTAGACAATTTAGTGTTATTGTCCAAGAAACTCATTAAAAATTCTAAAATTCTTTTCGTCACTCGTCGTTTACAGATCAACCCCAAATTGCCAGAGGCAGATGCATTAAGAACTTGGTATTCGCGAAAGGAGAATGTGGCAATGAAGGTTTTGTCCGGTAAGATTTATTTGATCATGTTCAATTTACGGAATCTTAACGAATCTTCAAACAAATCTTTTTCTTCTTTAGGTATACCACGTGCAAAGAAAATCAATGCATCAAAATGAGTACGCTAAATGTCGAATTCATTGCACTTTGCAATGTATATTGTACATCGACGTGCGTATTCAAATTTGAGACAAAAAATGGAAACAAAGAAAAATTTTCATTAAATTTTTTTTTTAACATTTTATTAAAATCATTCGTGTAACATGCGGGTTGTAATATTAAAATTAATTTTGCTTCGATTTTGGCATTTGAAGATTAATTTCTTGTGTTGTGTTTATGTGTTGTGTAAGAAATTTTAATAAAAAAGTTAAATTTTTGCAGGCAACTAAGATGAACTATCTCAATTAATTTCTGAAGATTTTTATTAATGGAATTAAATGAATCAAAGAGAATATTGTAAAAATTTTACGAGTGTGAAGTTTGCGGCCAGAGCGAAGCGAGGGCCGTAATTCACACGAGTCGTGACATTTTATTCACGATTGAAGGTTTTGTGAAGGTTTTGGGAAATCGAGGTATTATTTTTTCTCGGTCTACCAATAAATTTCTCCTTTTACATATATTTTAAATCCCTTTACCATTATAGAGTCGAAATTGGTACCAATTTACCGAAAATATTGGTAAACTGAGTTATTTTTATATATATTAAGGATAGTTGTTCCGCTAGTCTAGAGATAGGTCTAGGGTAGAAGAACGCGCACGGAGGCCTCCGTTGGGCCTATTGTGCTACTATTTAGTTAAATTAGGCATACGCTACGTCTTGGAACCTTTCTGTACTCACTATGTAGTTCAGAATGTCCTTGGGTTGCATATGTTTGATCGCCTGGTATTTTATGATATAACCGCCAAAATGCTTACACCTGTTCATAATGTAAGCTGGGCAGTCACACAGAAAATGCTCGGCTGTGTCCGAGTGGTGTCCACACTGATCACAGCTTGGATCTGTTCGTAGTCCGATATTAGTGAGATGAGTATTGAAGCCGTAATGTCCTGTTACAACTCCTGTATATAGTTTCAGTCTTGTACGGCTTACATTTACTAGGTACTTGGTATTATTATTGTTGATGCGAATGCATTCTTTAGCCTGTCGGCATGACTGCACGTTATTCCAGTGTTCTTGAAACTTTAGTTTTTGTAACGATAGCAACTTTCGTCTTTTCGAAGAAAGAGGAACCTTAATTATAGGTTCGGGTCCGGAAATGTTGCTCAAAGCTGCAGCTTTAGCTAATGTGTCTGCCGATTCGTTGCCCTCGATGCCGGAATGGGCTGGAACCCATACCAGCTTCACGTTGTTGTTTTTAGCCACCTGATTTACTATTTTCCAACATTCTAGTGATAAAGCTGATGTTTGTACATATGCTCTTAAGGCCTTTAGGGCGGCCTGGCTGTCAACACATATATAGACCATCTCGTCCTTGCAATCATTATGCAACAGCGTATGATAAGCAGCAATAATTGCCCGTAATTCAGCGAGAAATATATCGGCATAGCTTCCGAGTGGTATCAATATTTCCATATTAAGCTTGGAGCAGTACATCCCTGCCCCTGCAGAGTCATTTATAACGGAGCCGTCAGTGTATAAGACAATGCCTTGCTTGGGTGGAAGATCCCCATTAAGCCATTCATTCCTGTCAGGAATGGCAACTTCAAAATTTTTATCCATTGTGAAGGTTTTATTAATTTTGTCCGACGGCATAGACAAGATCGGTAGTAGTGTAGTCGCCTCAAACCAGGCCTCGGTGTGGTCAGTCTGTCTTATGACACACTCTCCTTGAGATGCTAGTCGGTCTATGACTTTTACTGCTTCCGATTGAATCAAAATGTGCAGCGGGGGAAGATTGAGGATAACTTCTAAAGCGTCCGAGGGTGTGGATTTCCAGGCACCCGTAATTGATTTGCATGCTAGCCTTTGGAATTTCTTTAGCTTCTTTTGGATATGTTTGTGTTTGCTTATGTGGTTCCAAACAAATGAGCCGTACAGTAGGATGGGTCTAATCACAGTAGTGTAAATCCAATACATAACCTTGGGAGATAAGCCCCACTTGGTCCCGTAGGCCCTTCGACATTGCCACAGGGCAATAGTTGCTTTGTCTAGGCGGTGTTCAAGATTAAGAACCCAGAGTAGTTTACAGTCAAGAATAATTCCTAGATATTTAACCCATTCGGCTAATTTTATTGGAACTCCTTTGATTTTCGGAATATATAGGCCCTCGACACTACGTTTTCTGGTGAATAGGACCATCGTTGTTTTATCCGGGTTGATACTAAGTTCATTTTTATCACACCATGCAGACACTATGTTTAATGAAGTTTGCAACAGGCCGCATAACGTATTTACACATATGCCTCTAATGATAGTGGCTAAGTCGTCGGAAAATCCTTCGGTCTGGAGATGCAAGTTGTTCAGCTCCGTCAAAAGTTCATCTATTACTAGACACCACAAGAGTGGAGGTAAAACTCCACCTTGTGGGCATCCTTTTGTTGTGATTATACAGATAGATAGTCCATTAAAATGTACAGAGACCACCCTACTGCGCAGCATGAATTCGATCCAACCAGTGATGCCAGGGTCAATGCCGAAATTATTGCATGCTCGCTTAATTGCTCTGTAAGTTATGTAGTTGAAGGCTCTGGCAATATCAATGAAACAACCTAAGGCGTATTCATTAGATAGTAGAGACAGCTCTAAGGTCTGGACAATATTGTGCAGTGCATTTTCGGTAGATTTCCCTGGTTGATATGCATGTTGTTTTTTGTGTAATTTAGTTACTGAAAGAGGTCCGTCCCTGATGTATCTATCAACTAGTTTCTCTAATGTTTTCAACATAAAAGAGGTCAGGCTTATCGGTCTGTAGTTTTCTGCTAAGGAGTAGTCACTCTTGCCCGGTTTGATGATGAACACTACTTTTACGCTGCGCCAGCAACTTGGAATATGTTTTAGAAGTAAGCTTGCTTTGAAGATATCTATAATCACCGAATTGATGAGTCCTACAGATTGTTGTAGCATAGCAGGTATTATTTTGTCTAGGCCTGCCGACTTAAAAGGTGTAAATGTATTTATCGCCCATCTAATTCTGTCATTAGTGACTATTTCGTCAATAAGTTCAGAATTTACCTCGCCCTCCATTTCAGGTAGTGACAGTCCCCCTTGAGTTTCATCTTTGCCAATAATTTTACATTCTGGGAAGTGAACCTTCATTAAGTGCTCGTACGTTTCGGTCTGATTTCTCGTATAATTTCCTGTTGGTAACAGCAGCGAACCGACTGCCTGAGCAGGATCCTTCGATAGTATTTTAAATAACTTGGCTGAATCGTGGATACTGTTGATAGAGCTGCATTGATCTCTCCATGCCGATCTTTCTTTGCGTCTCAGATTTCTATTATACTCTCTTAGTTCGCTGTAGTAAACCTCAAAGTTGCCAGAAATTTTACACGCATTGAATGTTTTCCTGACTTTCTTTCGCTTAATTCTATCCTCATGAGAGTAATAAGGTACCGTGTTGCCTGCACTGTGAGAACGTATAGGACACGCTATATCAAAGGCGTTGTTCATTACTATCTGAAACGAATATGCCAAATCGTCCAAATCTTTTTTGTTTTGCGGTATTCCTGAGTGATATAACTTGTCCAAATTTTCCATTATTGCTTCTCGAAAGGCGTTCCAGTTTGTAGAGGATGGGTTTCTGAATTGTAACGGCGGTAATTCATCTAGACTGAGTTTAAAGTGAATACAGCGATGGTCAGATGTCAGAATATACTCTGTGACTTGCCACTCCGTGAGTTATTTTTAACGATGAACCAAAAATTAATAAAGTTCATTTATTACCATGTCACCATGTGAAGGTATATTAAGTACCGGGGGACTTCCTTTTTTTACACAAAAGTGTAAGAGAAGAACATCTGTCGTACTTTTTTATTTTGTGAAAAAGTCCTCGTTCCACATTCACAAAACAAACTTCCCATCTACTCTGATGTACAAAAAAGCAATCAAACAGAATAATAGACAGCTCATACGAGTGGGAATACGAGTCATATTTTATTTATGATTTGAGGTTGATTGAAAATCTTAAAAATTGAAAATTTATAACAAAATTGAGAACTCAAAAAGTGGACAAAAATCATTCCACCTTACGCTCGATGGTTTCCAAGAATTTTTTTTTGTCAAATTTGTCAAGAAAAGTGTCAGTCAAGGGACCTGACCCGCTCAAAAGGTGGGACCTAGTATGAATTGTAGTTGTCGCTGATTTTATATTAAGTTTAGAAATGTTCACAGCCAATTTTAACCAGTTTACAGATAAACTTTACAGTTTTCAATTAGTGTCCTTCTTTCATCTCTTCAGGCAACTTAAAAAGTTAAATCATTAGTTTTTCGATAAAGAGGCACTGCACGCTAGATAACAAAAAAGGCTACCAATTGAGTGTCACGGGAGTGCAAAAAATCAATACATTTCACTAAATCGGCACCCTACGAATTCACTATTAGTCACTTACAGACCCCCATTTTGTAGACGGTGTACCTTATCCATCCTAAATCTTCTCTTGATATTGACCTCTTTTGATATTTCGCTAACAAAAAGCAAATTGAATTAAGTGATAAGCTGACTGATAATAAACTCTGTGCAGTGCACTGAAGATAACATGCGAACAGTTTTATCATCGTCACATTTCATCAGATTTCTCACACTCACTGCATCGTAAATAATAATTGTTATGGCTATCGAACGTTCTATCATTTCATGACTCATAAATGTTTTCATAAAAACATATCTAAGAGAGAGGATTATAGTTTGTGTAGCACATCCGAAATTTGGATTGATTCCAACGTTCTCATTGACTGGACATTCAGGATTCGGACAAGTGTTAGTTTCATTATCATAAGCTGCCAGGGCTTATTTTAGAGAATTTTAAATTTTCAGAATTTTTAGAATTAAAATTCTCTAAAATAAGCTCTGTGAGCTTATAATGTAACGTTACCTTCCCAAGACAGCAGTTGAGTAGAAACGTTCAAATACGGTTGTGTTCAAACGTGATATTTTCATGTTAACGAGGGTAACGAGGTACTTTCATCTGGAGGTAACGTGGAAAGCCAGTATTTTCATGTGATGTTGAAATGCAATCTTTAGATGTTGAGGTAATATAATAGTTTTAGTTGATATGAAATACAGTCACAAGATGTTGAGGTAGTGTAGAAAGTGGTCCTTTGACGTGACATTGAAATGCAATCTTTAGCATAAAAATAAATTACGTCATTGTTTGGTGATTCTTTTCCGAGATAGAGCCAAAGGGAGTGCTATAATCCCTCGTGGAAAAAACCAATCTCTAAACAATTACGTCAGGTGCTTGCGAAGCGCTGAGAAAATGAAAAAAAATAAAATAGAAACGTTGTGCCACTCGCGAAAATGTTAGGTTCATACCTAGGACCAGAAAAGTGCGACTCGCCTTCGGCTCTTTCTGAAAACCTCTCGCACGGAAATAAATCTCTGACATCAGTGATTTTATGATGAAATGTAATAGCATATGAAAATCTATTACATTTGAGCTTTAGTTTCCAAACATCATTTCCATATAAGCTTAGTCGGTGAATATTTCACTCTACAAAAGTCAATTAGTTTAGATACAAAATGTTCATATATGTGTTAATGACTGTCAATGATTGTCTATTCGATTTGTTCAATTCATGCAATCAGCATCCCTGGCGTCAATTAATCAGGTTAAAAAGATTGGAAATCATGAAGTTACGTGGCTGGGCAAGATGATTTTTCCTTCATTCGCTTTCTAAGTAATACCATAGCACTTTTTTTTATCGTATGGTTTTAATAGTCCTCTCAATCGTACATTCAGTTTTAAAAAAGATCAAAAATTAAAGGTTGACACTGACCAAAGCACCTAGCAGGGTAATAGAGATTTTTACACGTCAAATAAAGTAGTATTTTGATACCATTAATACCATTAGCAGCCTTAATGGTAATTTTGCAATGACATTAAGAAAAAAAAGGTATGGAAATATTCGCATACTTCGATTAAAGTACTACTTTATTTTTTTCTATTACCCTGCTAGGTGCTTTGCACTGACAAACAAAACGTAAAGAATTATGTAAACAAAAACAATCGCAAAGAATTCCTCCAACCAAGTTGTTACAAATCAAGCGATTTTAGCCAGTCAATCGCTTCTTCCGTCAGTCCGTTTATGTCATTAGTAGTTCCTGTGAACTTGTAGATCGGGCATTCCGATAGGATGTGCTTCATAGTCTGATGCGGATGTCCACAATTGCAGCTGGGGTTGTCGATGAAGTTCCACTTGTACAGCATGTCGTTGCAATTTCCGTGCCCTGTCCGCAGTCGATTTAAGTTGCACCAGGCCTTTCTCGGTAATGTAAGTTCTATACTGTTGAAATGAGTAAGGATGAACAATTCAGTAACCAGTCCGTTATCCAGCCACAACGTATTCCATGCATCTTTGGAGCTGAACCCTGCTGAATGCAGTATTTTTGCCGTTGCAGTAGGTGGATTTCGTGATCTTAACCGTTGGTTTATGTCCACCAGAAGATCATCGTGCAGTGGCATTGTCGGGTTCGTGCTCGCTTTACGGTAGAGGTTCAGCAGTGCATTTTTTCGCCGAATGACTGGAGTAACAATGTGGCTTAAGGCTGGTAGCCATATCGATGGCGTTGATTGTACCGTGCCGGTGATAGTGCGCATCGTTTTGTTCAGCTCGACGTCGATTTTGTAGGCATGTGCACTGTTTATCCACGTTTCACAACAATATTCGGCGCACGAATAGACCAAGCTGAGGGCAGTTGTTCGTAGGCAGGTCGCTGTAGCTCCCCAAGAGGTGGCTGTTAGACGTTTTACGAGATTGTTTCTCTGAGCACTGAACAAAGCACTAGAACAGATTTATTAACGGTCATTTGGCCCTTCATTTTTGAAAAATGCTACTGCGTTCCAATTAATTTATTTATTTTTATATGAGAAATTTAGACTACTGCGTCGAGAAGGCCCCTCTTGAAAATTCTGTTCTAGTAAATTCTGTTCTAGTGCTTTGTTCAGTGCTATGGTAATACTCACTCATATGACATTCTAATGTGGTCCGTTGCCGACTCGAAACGTTAAAAATATCGAATGTAACATTTCATTTATTTAACGAATTTTATAGAACAATTAGGTACCATGTCAATGTAATGTGCTATAACGTTGTAACCAAACAAAAAAATTTTTGGATTTTTGCGATTGCTACAGTCAACTCTGGACTGGTATCACTCGTATAACTTTTGTGTGGTGACACAAAGCTACACAAAAGCTCTTTGTGGATAGTCTATGAAAAATGTGATATCCGGATACCCGTACGAAAGCTCTGTGCAGATGCATCTAGTCTTTTCGTTGCCAATAGTAGGTAGAAAGCCACTCATTTTGTGATGTGGTATTCTGAAAACGAATAGCAAAATTTTTTAATTAGTTATCCTTATCTGCTCAAACTGACATTTATTTTTAAAATTTCTGGTGCCAGAACGTTTGAGTTGGTTTGTGAACATCCTTTTCACATTTGCTCTTCGAAAATTCGTATTTCCTCGCCACTTATGTCACACTACTCACACCTAATAATTGCTTTTTATGAAAATGCATAAACGAGCATGACTCCTGTCCCAGAATTTTTTTTTTTTTATTCCTTTTGGTTAGTCTAAACGTTCGAGTCGATGGTTCGCCACCTGCTACTTCCTTTAGTCCAATTCACTTACTTTGATTATAAGTAAATTTGTCTTGTCACCCACTTCATTACAAGTCAGCTAGGCCAATAGTATTTCTACTAGTTTCGAAAACACTTCCACAAGTAAAAGAAAAATATAATTCCTGAACATGTTGCACATTGCACTGAGCGTTGCACTGAGTGAATGCCTGCAACGAAATATATTGATTCGTTATCGTAACGAAATTTCGTTAGAGGTCAACTTATTTGTTTTAATGAATTATGGTCATGTGATCAAAGACAATTGAAATTTGGCAATTATTTCAGATGAATGCATGGCAAATACATCGTGACCTCTAACCAGATCAATTTAAAAATAGACTTTCGAATGCATAAAAAATACGAAAATATTATCAAGAGATGATGCAACATTTTTACTTTAAATTAAATATAACATAAAAGGTTTTACAGATCGGAGATCCTTAAAAATCTTTTTAGGTTTCTAGTGGAAATTTCTAAAAAAAATAGTAAAAAGAATTTTTCGATGTGCTCATAATCCTATTCCTATTGTGTGGGTTCAATGTGTGAATTAAATATTCTCATCCAAAACAATCCACAAATGTAGTTTCTTAATGGACAAACTGCAATGCGTTCGACGTAAATTTAACACGACAGAGGAAAGTAAACCAGGCAGGAGCGCTTGATTTGACTAGGGATCTGAATTATCTAGTAGCCTGGTCTAATTTTCTATGCCGTGAACTTTAAGAATTAGTGAATGGAAATTGTAATCACCTGGTACGTCGTAAGAAAGCGAAATGCCAGCAGAAAATATCAACACTCAATAGTACAAAGTTTATTTATCGAAGAAATCGTATCGACTACACGTGCTTTCCAGTTAGAAATAAACACAAACTCAGAGTAATGTTTATTGTAAAGCTACTGAAATCTGAAATTGATGACCCAATTTATAAGAAATTCAAATTGAAATTCACACAAAGGCGATATTTATGGGAAATTCGAGCCAAAAATTACATGTCCAAATTGTTTGAGATTTAATGCGGACACATTAACCTTGAACTTAATGAACTTGATGTTGTTACGCTTTTAAAACGAATGAGTACCTGACCTGACATTTTTCATTTTACCTTTACCATTGAAGCATAATTAGAATTTTATTTTTAACTAAACGTTTCTCATGGTTTTGTAATAAATTACTCTCTGTTAGTTAGTCTCAAAAATGAAATTAAGAGACAATTCAACGCACTTCAAGCATGAGCGTTACTCTAAACTTGACAGTGTGTCATATAACTGTAAGAAACAATTTCATACAAAATAGTGCTCTATTTGACAGCTGTCGACTATGATCACTTTTGCTTGAAGTGCGTTGGACAATTGCATTACGCACAATTCAGTGTATACAAAGGAATGAAAACCTATTTAAAAAAAAACAAATTCAAATACAATTTCTTGAGTATTTCACCATCCGGTTTTAGCCTCTCCGATTCTCTCATTTTTATTATTGAAGTATTTCTACCGCCACTTGCGAAATGAATTAACCGCTGTTGATCATTTAATTGTCTTCTTTTTCTCGCCTAGTTTAGTTCGGTATTCTTGTGTGTTTTGTTGTGGCTCCAAAATCATTTCAAGGTGAGTTTTACGCAGTTCAATTCAATCACCTTGATTATTGTTTTCCGCTTTAATTTTGGCATCGGGCGAGGGGGAAACCACTGGCTAAGAGGTGGCAATTCAATTTCTAATTTCTTTCAATTCCGTTTGATTACCTCAATTACCGGAGAAACTCGTCTAGTTGCCGGACTCATTCTATTTACTTTCAATTTCGTTTAATTCCTTTCAATTTCTTTCAATCCCCATTAATTCCTGTCAATTCTTTTTAATTCCTGTCAATTCCATTTAATTACCTGTCAATTTCTTTCAATTCCCATTAATTCGTTTAATTACCGGATTCTCCACCAATTCCGAGCAGGGTGTGTAATCAATTACCAGAGTGGTTCCTCGGATAATCTGGCACACGGTGCAAAAAGAACGCACTCTTGAAATACTTAAAAGGTGAACCCAAATGCGCAAGTTTAATGCTGAAAATGCTTTTTAGCCCTGTCATCCTAATGACTCCTTTTACAAAATGTTGGTATCGAAAAATCGTTTGTGAGTTCACATTTTACGTAGTTGAAAAATGCATTGTTTTAGCATCGTGTGCCGTGTTTATTGAATACAAAGCAAAATTTGAATAAGAAAATACCGTTTGCATATGCAAAAGAAGCATCACAAAAATATTTACCACCTTAGATAACACAATCATACAGCTAGTGTCTCTATTAACTGGGACAAGAAAACAATTCCTATTTCTCAGTTCCCATTTTCTACTGGTGCGTAAACCTTTCTTCCCAGTGTCGGACTGGCTCAAAAAAGCCCTTCGTTGTATAAGCGTTGTATAAAGAAATTTTTCAAAAGACGTCCATAGGGCCAGTGCGGCACTGTTTCTTCCACTTCGTATTTGTTTAGCTTTCAGTATGCATTCAAAGATCGATAAATTCAAAACTATTTTCTTGCGAATCAACATCAGGGCTGGAATAACATTTCCTGCGCCCTGGGCTGTTGACATCAAGTAAGAAGTGAATGATCGGGAGCGGAGCGAGCGAGAAAATGTTGTACTTTCAAAACGTTCTATTGCTCAATTCTCAGCGCCCTTAACTGGTCGAGCGACCTGAGCTAACCCCACTTAGCTCATGGGTTAATCCGGCCCTGATCAACATTAGGTGGAGTATTTGGAAGCGATTGCTTAATTGGTTTCGGTCAATGTGAATTTATCGGATTTTTATGCATGTAGCTAAAACTGTAATTAGTTACAAGGCAAGTGCTTTTGCGAGGTGGAAATATATTTGATATGTCGAAGTAAGCAAAACAAGTTAGACGTGTAGGAAACCTATTACCGACTCGTAAAATCTGACATTCAAATTTTCATAAAGTTACCGATTCGTGCTTTTTTTTAGTAAAGAGAAAGTGTGATTTCAGGCTGACGGTTTACAAGAAATATTTTCAAATGATGTTCAATGAACATTTAATCTCAAACGGCAACGGTTTCTCTCAACAATGTTTTTGTTAACCAGTTTTACATTTAGACATGGCGCATTTCAAAGCGGTCATATTTCTAATTTGGCTGGCCAGTCCTTCGCTGGGACTAGACAATGGACAGATAACCCACGAAGAATTTTGCTACGAGGATTATTCCTGTGGACCGATGAGTGCTGATTGGAGTGGTCAATGTCAAAGTGGTGAAAGGCAGAGTCCAATCGATTTGCCATATATACCTCATCGGCATAATCGACATGTTGACTTGGAATTCAATGATCTATATTGCAGTGATGGTAATTTAGGAATCTCACACATGAAGCAAAAAGAAATAACTATTTTCCGTCAGAATTTTGGATCGTTGACAACGGACACACAATTCAAGTAACATTGGAAACGGATCCGACATCATTAGCCAGAGTTTCCGGCTATGAATTCGATTACCCATACATTTTCGCTCAAATTCACTTCCACTGGGGCTATGCCGATGAAAGTGGATCGGAGCATTCAATTGATAATGAGTTTTACTCCATGGAAGCACATCTTGTCCATTATGACTCCAAATATGCTAATTTCTCTGAGGCTGCTAACTCTGGCGATCCAAAAGGCTTAGCTGTAATTGCTGTATTTATTACAGAAGGACATGATTGGAGTCATCACACAGGTTTTGATACTATTGCGGAAAACATTCCACAGTTAGTGCGTTGAGAAATAGCTTTGAAGCAAAAAAAAAAAACATTTTTTTTAATCTCGCAGGTTTGGTTCGGTTCCGACACACATTCAAAAACGAATCGATCTCTCGACATTTCTGCCGAGAAAGGGACAACATTTCTATCGGTATTTCGGTTCATTAACAACACCAATGTGTAATGAGGCTGTTGAGTGGACTGTGGTTCGCGACCCTATTTATGTGAGACGGTCACTCATCAAAAAGTTTCGACAAGTGAGGCGATCAGATAATCGAAGGATTGGAGAGAATCATCGACCTATACAAGATGTTGGCAACAGGCTTGTGCAATACTTAACGAAGGCATAAACTTAAGTTGGATTACCTTTTAAAAAATTATAACTTTGATAAAATGAAAGTATTGCTACAAACTCCTCAATAAATACAAGCAGAAAAGTCTTAATTAATTTATTTGTCTATGCGACGTCCAGTCCACTAACGACGGGTCTCGACGGTATTGATTGACTGAGCGTGCCTCGTGTACGAATTAGCTCCTTGAACCTAGGTTTTGTTTAGAATTACGTAGAATTGCTCCAGAAACTCATTTTACACAAACAGCGACAAATTAAAATGAACTAACCAGAAGTGTATGCCCCTTCTAGAATTTGTCAGTAGGACAACCTAGGTGCAAAAATACGCTTTGTGAAGATACTTATCTAGACACATGCTAACTTATTACCATAGACCATGCCCATTTCGACTGTACTGGTAGTACATATCAGCAGTCAAAGTTCACCGAGGTTAACTATATTTTTACAAAATCCGACTTTTCTCAAAATTTTGCCGAATTTTCGATTTTCATTTTATGTGATTATTAATCACGGGACTGCCCTCCACTAAAATCGAAAAGAACATTTCATGTGCACAAGTACCACAAGTAGTATGACTATGTTGAAGGTCACCGTGCCCTCTGTAGGGTTCCTGAACACTTTTCATCATAATTTTTCGATAATGTTGACAAATATATCATCATAAAGGCGGGAGCGGAGCGAGCGAAAAATTATGTGAATGGAACCTTACGGATAAATAAAAAATGAAATCAAGAAAAATAGCACGAGCAGAGCGATCGAAAAAAAAAATAATTGACTAGTAAACGTCCAGACGTTTAATTCTGTTCCATTGAAATGACAAGAGTAACCAGAATTCCCGCATAAGCCCAATAGTAACACCTACACCAAAATCAGTCATATATGACTTCTTCGACACTCAACTGTTGTCTATTAACACGAAATGAATGATTTAAGAACAAAGGAAACGAAGTAGCTGAGTTACAATTTCGAAATTTAAGATTCGTTTGTAAATTTCGTCGTAGAGCGATCTCGCTACAAAATATCTAACAAAAAAGGTACGCGTCGCGACCGATGTGTATCATGTTTGGTATCGTTACAAAGCTTAAGCTTAGGGCTAAGCAACTATACATATTTTGATTTAAAATTTGCCTTTGGAAGTGTTCCAGCAGTGCTCAAAGTTCGCCGACGGTAGAGAAGAAAAGATGGTCAAAAATTGGCCATTAGAGACAACATCTAAAAAATCAGTTACTAGTGTTGGATAAGGATCTAGGGAAAGGAAACTGGGAGGCTTTTGACAATACCGGTTTTCGGTAATACCGGACCCTGTAATACCGGTATTTCATCGGTATTTCTCGTTAAATGTCAAATATAATCGAAGAAATTAATGTGTAGAATCATATAAATCAGTTTTTCATGTGTCGGGGCCGAAAATGAGGGAGTTTCGAGATTTTTCTCGGGTTTTCGACCCCTTACATGAAATTTTTTTTGAGTATCTGTTTTGGACGATTGATTTTAGGCACTTTCGCATGTAGCCCAATCGTCCAAAACAGATACACAAATAACTATTTCATGCTTGTTATGGGAACCGAAAGTAAAAATGTCAATTTTGAGGGGCGAAAGTAAAGTTTCAGTTCTCAGTTCTCATAACAAGCATGAAATAGTTATTTAGTTATTTATTATTCACTTCGTTCGGGCTACAACAAGCGAAATTGCCTAAAAACAATCGTCCAAAACAGATACTCAAAAAAATTTTCATGTAAGGGGTCGAAAACCTGAGAAAAATATCGAAACTCCCTCATTTTCGGCCCCGACACATGAAAAACTTCATACGTCACGCGAAAGTGAATGGTACTTGTGACGTAAATAACTATTAATGCAGATTACTATTTTGAATACTTCGTTTAGTTTGAAAATGGATTTCATTACTTCATTAGGGCATTTTCTAAAAATACAGAGGGGGAATAAGTATACAGTGAGTAATTCTCTAAAATGTTTGATTTCAGTATATTTAGCTAATCCTTCTGTCACATCTTTTGACAGCTTTTTACGTTTTAGTACGTTCTCTCTCCCAGTAGCAAAAACCCAATCCCAGCAAAAAAAGAAACTATATCGAATGCCGCAAATGCATTTAAAAACGAACATTCGGTGAAATACTTTTTTATCACACCAAATGTTTATCATTTTATACAAATATGTTTATCTTTATAATAAATCAACATCAGTGATGTGCATGTAATTTAAACAAAGCAAAATCAATTGTTTATGTGTTACATTTACATTATGGAAGAGAAATGTCCCATTCTTTTTCCAAATTTGTGTACTCAAGCGAAAGAAATTGTCATTTATTTGCGTTAAATGAATTTTACTAAACAATTCGACGTTATTATCATCTTATTGACATTGAAACTATATAAAAAATAGTAGCTTCCAATCTAGGTACTTTTACTCATCGTGATACGAGATAACAAATTATTTTCCGTGTATTGTACATACCAACTTTCCTGTAAGACAAATCTTACGGTGTTTGTACTTGTCTTCTTTTGCTATGCATAAAAAATGCATATAGATCGTCGACATATTTTGTGATCGGCAACTTTGTCAGTTTTTCCTTTTACATTTTCGAGTTTTTTTTTAATGTTAAAATTACAACCATAAGATACATTTTGAAATGTTGCATTGAATGCAAATAGAATTACTTCGAATTACATGGATTACTTCGGGGGGACATTTTTGAGATCTCGTAAACAAAATAAAAGTTGACAAATTAATTTGTCGTCGATTTTATGCATTTTTTATGCGTGGCAAAAGAAGACAGTAACATACAACGTAATATTTGTGTTACATAAAAGTTGGTCGCACAACTATAAACACCAAAATCGTTTTGTGAGCATTCTAGACAATTAAAATTTGGATTGAAATGAAAAATATTTTTTTTATAGTTTCAATGTCAATAAAATGATATAACGTCGAATTGTTTAGTAAAATTCATTTAGCGCAAATAGACGACCATTTCTTTCGTTTCAGCACACATGTCGTCGATTTGTGTGCATTTTTTGTGCATATAAAAAAAGACAAGTAAATTGAATACCGCAAATACATTTAAAAAGGAACATTCGGTGAAATACTTTTTAGCAATTCAATTGTTTATTTGAATCATTTTATTAATTGAATACACAGAGAAAAAATTCGGATTTAATGTTTAATCTACGGAAAGATTACGAATATTTTAAATATTTCGAAAGATTTCGTTTCAATCTTTTTTCAAAGATTACAAAAATTAAATCTTTCGATAGATTGAGTTTCGGTTTAAAATGTCTAAAATTGATAGTAGCAATTAGAAGTGAAGATTTTGCCACGAAAATGTTTTGTTTTTGTTAAAAGTTCATTGTCCTGGTATCTAGAGTTTATGATTAGAAGCTACTGCCATGTGTAATTTTTAGTCATCTGTTAGCGATGCAAAAGTAAAAACCACAGCATCCAAATGTTTCAGATTTTTTTTTTTTGCTTTTCTTAAAGGATATTGATTTTCGAGTAAAGAAAATCGGTGAAAAAGTAAATAATTCTTCCATGCAAACTGGTCTGTTATACTTCTTAATCAATGGTACAATTAAATATGGGTGAAAAATATCGTTATTATAATATTTTCCATACGCTTATGGTACTTTTCAATAGTTTTGCCAGGCTCAACTTCCTTATCGTTGCTCATACAGATTTATGAAGTATGATAATAGTTTATTAAATAATTGGTAAAATGAAAAAAAATGTTGCCTTCGATTAGGATTTGAACTCGTCTACTATGATGGTTACCTCAGTTGGTACAAATTTTTCGTTCAGAAGATTAATTTTTTAATCTTTGAAAGAGTAAAATCTCCGTAACAACGGTGCGAAAATAAATCTTGCTAAGATTACGAACCCAATAGCTCAGTGGTAAAGTACAGGACTGGAGATACGGAGGTACCGAGGTGAACGAGTTCAAATCCTGATCAAATTAAGTAAAAAAAAATATTTAATTTCAACTAAACAAATATTTCCAATTTCAGAATAAATAAAACAATTAAATCTGACTCAATATTTCAAATAAATGTTGGAAAAATTTTTTTAATTTCAAAATAATAAAATTGAAATCCCTTTGAAGATTTCGATCTAATCCATCGACAGATTATTTTCGAAAGATTAAATGCAAGTAATCTTTCGAAGATTTGCAGGCAAAAATGCTAATTAATCGATAGTTAAAATTCAGTTTAGGGCAAAAAGTCTGTTTAAGAAATATTTAGAATGAATGAAACTAATATTTAGTCAAATTAAAGCAAAATCGTCCAATATAATTTCTGTAGGGATAAGCTCGCGGAAGCTTATTTTATATTTTCCATTACGTATAAGGAAAATTAAGTTCGCCCGAATGTAAGAGGAAAATGACTAAACTGAAATTGGTCTCCGCGGAGGCTTATTTTTACAAGGTTCTCGATGAACTTGTTCAGCACTCTGAAAACTTGCAGGGCAATCTTTATTTCATGGTTTTTTGGGCTTCGAAGGCACCGTGAACATTGTTTGAAAAAACTCAAAGTATTTTAATGACAATTGATATGTTTTGCTCCACATGTTTTTTGTTCATAGTTCTCAAACCACTGGACCGACGTCGTTCAGACTTCAGTACTCTCACTTCCGATCGGGTGAAATGTACAAAAATTCAGTAAACAATTTTATTTTCTTGAGCCAAGTGTACTTGCACTCAAGCCAAGATAAGTGACTCTCTTATTTTTCTATGCACAATATTAATGCGAAGCGACGACAGCTGCCAAATTGTTTAGTCAAAATTCAGCAAATTTTACTATTTTGAGAAAAAAGCGTCAATCGAAAATTATATTGCAGTTTTGTACTACAAAACATTTAGAGATTACCCGGATGATCCACAAAGTCTACTTTTCTCACTTGCTTGCACATATCAAGATTGTCTGCCTGTCTTTTTTTCTATGCACAAATCGTGCATGCAAAGCGACGACAATTGTCGTTTTTGTTGATTTGTTCTTTATTTCATGCGGCATGCGGGTGAATTTTTATGCGTACATTTCAGAGACTTTCGGATTTGTAGACAAAAATGCTCGTTAAATCGAGAGTCACTTTAGGGCAAAAATTCTGTTTAGGGAACTTATTTTTAGTCGAATTATCTACGAGTAATTATACCTAGAGGGAGGCAGCCATCACAGCCCACAAACCTTTTTATATTTTTTTGAGAAGGAATTTGTAGTTGGAAACATTTAAAATTCCCCATTTGATATAATAGTTATTTGTTAACCAAGGAAAAAAAATGGAAATTTCATTTCGACTGTGTTTTCTTTGTGGCCAGAGCGTAGCGAATTTTTCACCCGAGAAAATGAAATTTCCTACTTTTTCCCCGAGGTCGACACATAATTTTTCACAAGGCATCCGGAGGTTCATCGGAGGTGAGAAAATGACTATTGTCTCTCCCATCGAAATCAAATGGTATTATATCTGAAGTTATCTCGTACGCGTACATTTTCTTTTTGATTTCACAAAGTTGCCGATCACAAAAATATGCCGTCGATTCATATGCATTTTTTATGCATAGAAAAATAAGACATAACAGGAACAAGCAATTTGTCTTACAAGAAAGTTGGTAGCATAACAATAAACACCAAAATGGTTTTGTGAGCTGGGCTGTTTATAGACGGTACATTCCCTGCGAGAAAATTGTTTAGTTAAAATTCAGCGAGTTTTACTATTTTCAGAAAAAAGCGTCCTTCGAAAATTGAATTGTAGTTATGTAGTACGAAACATTGTAATTTTAGAGATTACCCGGATGATCCACAAAGTCTACCTTTCTCACTTGCTTGCAGCACATATCAAGATTGCCTGTCTTTTTTTCTATGCACAAATTATGCATGCAAAGCGACGACGATTATTGTCGTCTTTGTTGATTTGTTCTATGCGGCATGCGGGTGAATTTTTATGCGTACATTTCAGAGACTTTTCGGATTTGTAGACAAAAATGCTCGTTAAATCGAGAGTTAACATTCAGTTTAGGGCAAAAATTGTGTTTAGGGAACAGAATGAAACTTTTTTTTAGTCAAATTGTAGAAAAATCGTCCCCTGTAGGAATGAGCTAACGGAAGTTAGATTTATATTTTCCATTATGTATAAGGAGAATTAAGTTGGCTCGAAGACAAATAATGTATTTCATGTTTTGTAAAAGGAAAATGACAAAACAGAAATTGGCTTTCGCCGGGGCTAATTCTTACAAGGTTCTCGAGGAACATTTTCTGTAACATTTTCTGTTGAACGGAACCTGCCTGTACTAGCAATGTAGTTCAGTGAGAAAAGTCGAATTCATCCGTGTACAAAATCTCTGAATTTTCCAGAGATTGTTTGAGAAGAAATTCGTAACTTTTTAAATTCCCCAGTTGATATAATAGTTATTTCAGAAATTTTGTTTGAAAATGATTCCAACTTATTTATTTGTGGGAATTCAATCCCGTATGATTGCTAACAAATATCATCGCCCGTAGGCATATACGATGACAAAGAGTTTTACTTATAATAATTCCTAACCGGTGGCGCTATTAACGTTATTGACCCGGAGAATGGCCTGAACCCTTCAGTGAGGAAAAGAAAAGCAAGATATTATACAAAATTGAATTGTTTCCCACGATTGTTTCGTTTGCTCAGCTGTTGATATCGCATACAGGTCATTGAACTAAGCCAATTGATCAGCTGTGAGGTGGTGATTGACATTCGTATTCATAATCATAACAAAGGACATCGTTGACCAGTTTCCACTCGAAACACTTGTTTTGACGCCGCGTTCTCTTTGATTCAACTAAAATTGTGCTCGATAAATTTGTCCTAAACGGATTGAAATTTAAAGGACCTTGTTGGATAAACCATAACCAGATCGACCAGAAAAATGAAATTCTCAGCGAGAACCCATTTGAAGTGATGAGTTTGGTTTTTGCTTGACTAGTGTGTGACGAATATTTATTTCATAAATGGAGCACTAGTTGATGGGAACGAAACGTGCTTAAGATGAATCGTTTGGTGATAAAGGAAGGAAGCGTTCGGTGGAGTAAACCAACGGCCAAGTCCTGTAATTCGACACCAATACTGCAACGTTGGATGATTCAGTTGTTTATTAAAGCGATGAACCAACACAAAAATTTAACTGAAACTCGATCAAAGCTAAGTGTTTGTTGATATTTTATCTACATTTGTCAACTTCCCTTTTACTTAATCCTAGGTTTGCAAGTGGGCCAAGTTAGGGACTAATAGCGACCCCAAACATGGGTACTGGAACAACCATGTTCGTGGGTTGTTTCAAACGATTCGGTCATCAAACTGTATCGGATGACCATGATATGGATGTGACTCGAAAATTTGTATGACTTCATGAAACGCTCCGGAATTTTTGTGATGATACGGTCAGTGAGTTTGTTTTTCTTTTTGTTGTTGAATGGCTGACTGGATTGTATTTATTGGTTTTTGTTGATCCGATATGACCTAATTGTCCTTGTAACGTAGCTATTGTTGTCGATATAATTATTGTTGCCGGATGGAGTTTAATCCAATAATTTGGTGTTGGTCTTCCCGACCCCAAGTACGTTCATCAGCTCTACAACCGAATTTCTTTTGATTGGCCACCAACTCATCAAGGATTTGTTGAACAATTTTCCAATAATTTCCAAACGGTAACGCCCATTCTATGATTTCGAAAAAAAATTGTCACGTTCGGACCAAATTTGAAATACGTTGAATTAAACGCAACGCCTTTAAATGGAAAATCTTCGATTCTGCTTGCTGCTAACGGTTGATTGATTCAAATACGACGTAAGGGTTTCGTCGATTGTAGGTGCGGTAGACTTTCGCTAATTGATGCTGCTGCTTGTTGAATTCTGGCGAGTTTGCCAGAACAGTGCCATTACATTTTCTTTTTGTTGTTCGATGACCCTCACTACCTCGCTTATTTGAATTGATTGATTGGAACTTTGTGCTTCCAGAAGGTCGAAGTATGAATATGTCAGCACAACGGAAGCATCGAAAATACTGAAAGCTACGTCATACTTTTTCGATACAGTTTCTTCATGTTTGATTTGAAAACTAAAATCTGTTGACTCCATCATCGTTGTATTAGCATCGTAAATTTTGTCCCATAAAGTCGTGACGACCTTGAGTTTTCTATCGAGAAGTATCTTTGTAATTTCATCGACCTTCAATTCCTCGTAGAATTCCTCCAAATCTTTGATATTCTGTTCATGTATCTCCAATAATCTTTGCATTTTAATATTTTCTATTCATTTCCAGATATTCAAACACAGAACGTTGATCAATTTGCTCATGATGACGAGGTCAACTCTACGACCGTTTAATTATGAATTTAATAGATTCCAATGTACGGTTGATTTTAATAAAATTGTTGAATTAGTTGCTGACTTCGTTGTTCCTCTTCACCAAATTAGGGAACCCTTGGCCAGATGAACTTACGTTAATGACCGTCGATCCACAGAAAAATGTTATGCTGGCAAAGACTGTTCTCGTACTGTGTATAGTATGTGTGGCGACTTTCTTTTGTTCGTCGCAATTCGTTTACTGATGATGGTTGCACTTTATGTGATTTTATTAAAAAATTAATCTTGTGCGGCCGTTTAATATGCTGTTGCCGATTATTTGATTTTATTACAATTATTTGTGGCCGTTAATTTTTCAGTAGCCGTTTCTTTAATTTCTCGGTTTTTTGTCTGTTTGGCCGGAACTTTTCACTGTCGGCGTTTTAACTTTGTTTAGCCGATAGTTTTATGTAATTTTATTTTAAATTGTTTGGTGTAATTGATCGATATTTAATAAATTTTTAAATTCGCAGCCAAATTACAGATGGCCTTCCTTTGTTCTTTAATTCAATTTTTAATAGTGGACTGTATTTTATTTTATTTCACTGGGGGAATTAAAAAAATTTGACTATTGTCTCTCGCATCGAAATCAACAAAGTAGAAATGTATGACAAATCAACAAGCACGACCACTTTTGTATGCATAATTTATGCATAGAAAAAAGACTTGTGTAAGTAAATAAGAAAAGTATATGTTGGTTTTGTATGAGCTTGTTACGTAAATTTTCTTGATTAAAATCGGATTTGCTCAGTTAAATTACTTTTATTCTGCCAAATCAATTTCGGTACCAAATAGATACCATCTTTAGTGGCTAAAAACATAAACATAATGAGAACACAGAATATCATTATACAGCGCAAAGGTTTCTTTTTACCTCAATTCTTTTAAAGCACAAAAATAAGCACTTGTGTGCATCGTCAATTAAATTCAATACTAAATCGATTTAGATCAAAATCAAAACGTAAAGAGAGAGGATAAAACAAAAATGAATTTCTACTAGATGAAAGCATTACGTACAGAGAGTAACATCAAATCACGTTATTATAGGCAGTAGATAACATTATACAATCGGTGTGTTTATTCAGACAATTCGGTGTCTTCTTCACCGCAATCATCTCTAAAATGTCTCTTTTCTTCTGCTGACTTTCACGAACAACAATTTTAACTTTATCCCACAACGGTGTATGATTGTTCGTAATAGCGTGATCACATAAGGCACTGTGGTTACTGTTCTTAATGCTTATGTTGTACTTATGTTGATAGATTCTGTCCTTCAAAAGCTGTAATGTCTGGCCAACGTATTTGTACCCGCACGAACAGGGAATACAGTACACCAAATGTGAACAATGTAACTTTGGCGTCGGATCTTTGAGTCTACTAAAAATAGACTTCTTCAACGTGTTGTCGCCTTTTCCAACCAGCATGACATCATCCTTGCATATGGCTTTCAGTTTCTCAAACAGGCCTTTAACATAGGGTACGGCAGCTATCGGGAGTTTCTCTTTGATCGGTTTCACATCTCCATTCTTTGTAAACTTTTCGTGTGCTTTTTTGATCATACATTCAACCAAACCATTCGGGTACATATTCTTGGCTAAAGTTTCTCTCAGCAATTCAAAGTTTTTGTTGTGGAACTCGGGTTCAGACAATAGAAGAATCTTCTCTGCTAGCAGTGTGACTGTGTTGCGTTTGTAGGCAGTTGGCAAATGAGATTTAAATTCAAATAACGTCCGGACCAAGTGTCTTTGTGATACCAATCAGTCTTAATGCTACGACCATCTCTAATACACCACAGTTCCAAAAATGAAATTTTTTGATCTCGTTCTACATCTACAGTAAATTGTATATGTTGATTGTAGCTGTTGAACGTTGTTTTAATTTCATTAACTTTGTCAGCAGGAACTGCTGTTAAAATATCGTCCACATATCGTACGTAGAATGGTAATTTGAATTTCAGCTTTCGTATGACTTCGTCTTCCAAAATTTCTAATACCAAATCAGCAATCAGCAGAAATTGATTTGGCAGAATAAAAGTAATTTAACTGAGCAAATCCGATTTTAATCAAGAAAATAAGAAAAGTATACATCTAATCCGGGTAATCTCTAAAGTTAAAAAATTTTCTCACCAACTAATTTGCTATAGACCAGCACTTTATTTCTATATGCATATTTCTTCCATACATATTTATCTTGAAATCGTTAAGTTTTGTCCTATTGAAGGCAATTTTCTTCAGTCCATCTTGCACACGCAAATTTAATGCTTATTATCCCTTTTACGAAATTTTAGTGAAGTAAAAACTGTGTGTGAGTTCACCTATTACGCAGTTGAAAATTGCGTTATTTTGCACCGTGTGCCAAATTACCACACGCCATTCAGCTCACTATTTTATAGAAAAAAGCAAATCAAATTTTACGTCTAACGTCTTAATGTCAGTCTTTATTTCTATGCACAAAATTATGCATACAAAGCGACGACAGTTGTCGTGTTTGTTGATTTTTGCTATAGGTCAACGCACTTCAAGCAAAAGTGATCATAGTTGACAGCTGCCAAATAGAGTAATATTTTGTATGAAATGGTTTTTTACAGTGCTGTACAGTTGTGTGACACACTGTCACGTTTCGGTACCCCATTTAGAGTACCACGCATGCTTGAAGTGCGTTGTATCGGTACATCTCATAAAAGTGAATTTTTTGAACGTAACTTTCACAGAATTTTTGGATCTGTAGGCAAAAACGGTCGTTAATCGAGAGTTAAAATGCAGTTTAGGGAATAAGTCGTAATGAAACTAAGTCAAATCATCACAAAATCCTTCGCTGATAACATTTATGTAAGAATTGGCCCGCGAAGCCTATGTTATGATTTTACTTGAACAAAACATACGCCTCTCTGGGAAGACATTGTAAACGTTCTGGTTAAGGTACTGCGAAATTGTGCAACTTTTTTTTATTTTCACATTTGGATCAATTTTCATAAATTATTCTGTGGGAAAGAAATTTGTATCCAAAACGACGGCCCATTATAGACACTCGGTGGCTACATGCAGATTTGCAACAGATTTGTTGGTGTAGTCTTCGTTCTTCACTCTAACACCAGCTCGAACACCAGCTTTATGTTGCGCAGAGGCATTTTCGTTTTTAGATGCGACAATTAAATGAAGCGGAGACGCTTAATTGAGATCGTGCACAAACGACTCCATATATCCACTTGAATCGACAGAACAAATCAAACATTCTTCAGGTCATCTTTAATGATCGCTAAACGTAGGAAATTGCGACTTCCTCTGATCCATCTGTTCAGTTTTTGATAACCACATACAAAGCTCTCTTTTTGTCACCGTCCGATCGAAGTTTCAAGCAGTCGCAGAGCAGATGAAGCGGTGATACAAATTTCCTTAGCAAGCTATCTTCTCTCTTCGTAGTTGACGCAGTGAATCTAAATCACAAGCACTTCTTATCTTAGAACACAGCATCTAACTCCGGTCCCAGTAACAACAAATAATATTGTCATTCTTTGGCTGGCACTATGCGACCAACTTTCATGTAAGACAAATATCTGTCGAGATCTCAAAACTGTTTTGTCCTCCGAAGTAATCCATGAATTGTCGGCATTTTATTTTGCTTTTAGTGTAACACTTTCAAAATAGATTTAATTTTAACATTTAAAAAAAGTCAAAAAATGCAAAAAAAAATGATTTTGTCATTGAAAATAGATAGAAATTGACAAAGTTGCCGATCACAAAAATATGTCGTCGATGTATATGCATTTTTTATGCATAGCCAAAAGAAGGCAGGAACATAATATTTGTCTCGCAGTTTCTTTGCGCTAAATGAATTTCACTAAACAATACCACGTATATCATCTTTATTGACATTGCAACTACAAAGTTTCAACTTTCTTATAAGAAAAATATTCCTGTCTTATTTTCCTATGCATAAAAAATGCATTTAAATCGAGGACATATTTTTGTGGTCGGCAAATTCGTCAATTTTAATTTTGTTTACGATATCTCAAAACTGTTTATTCCCCCGATCTTATGGAAATAAAACCGATTTTGATTATTATTTTTTTTAATCGACGAAGAATGGAATTCCCGAGATTAAGTTCAAAGATGGGCTACGGATCTAGAAACTTTTCCAGAAAAACAGGTTTTTACTCTGTTGATAGTTAAATGTATTATTCCGTCGACTAGAGATGAGCGGGTTGGGTTTTTTTTGTCTTACATGAAAGTTGGTCGCATAGTGCCAGCCAAAGAATGACAATATTATTTGTTGTTACTGGGACCGGAGTTAGATGCTGTGTTCTAGATAAGAAGTGCTTGTGATTTAGATTCACTGCGTCAACTACGAAGAGAGAAGATAGCTTGCTAAGGAAATTTGTATCACCGCTTCATCTGCTCTGCGACTGCTTGAAACTTCGATCGGACGGTGACAAAAGAGAGCTTTGTATGTGGTTATCAAAAACTGAACAGATGGATCAGAGGAAGTCGCAATTTCCTACGTTTAGCGATCATTAAAGATGACCTGAAAGAATGTTTGATTTGTTCTGTCGATTCAAGTGGATATATGGAGTCGTTTGTGCACGATCTCAATTAAGCGTCTCCGCTTCATTTAATTGTCGCATCTAAAAACGAAATGCCTCTGCGCAACATAAAGCTGGTGTTCGAGCTGGTGTTAGAGTGAAGAACGAAGACTACACCAACAAATCTGTTGCAAATCTGCATTGTAGCCACCGAGTGTCTATAATGGGCCGTCGTTTTGGATACAAATTTCTTTCCACAGAATAATTTATGAAAATTGATCCAAATGTGAAAATAAAAAAAAAGTTGCACAATTTCGCAGTACCTTAACCAGAACGTTTACAATGTCTTCCAGAGAGGCGTATGTTTTGTTCAAGTAAAATCATAACATAGGCTTCGCGGGCCAATTCTTACATAAATGTTATCAGCGAAGGATTTTGTGATGATTTGACTTAGTTTCATTACGACTTATTCCCTAAACTGCATTTTAACTCTCGATTAACGACCGTTTTTGCCTACAGATCCAAAAATTCTGTGAAAGTTACGTTCAAAAATTCACTTTTATGAGATGTACCGATACAACGCACTTCAAGCATGCGTGGTACTCTAAATGGGGTACCGAAACGTGACAGTGTGTCACACAAACTGTAACAAGCACTGTAAAAACCATTTCATACAAAATATTACTCTATTTGGCAGCTGTCAACTATGATCACTTTTGCTTGAAGTGCGTTGACCCTATAGCAAAAATCAACAAACACGACAACTGTCGTCGGCTTTGTATGCATAATTTGTGCATAGAAAATAAAGACTGACATTAAGACCGTTAGACGTAAAATTTGATTTGCTTTTTTCTATAAAATAGTGAGCTGAATGGCGTGTGGTAATTTGGCACACGGTGCAAAATAACGCAATTTTCAACTGCGTAATAGGTGAACTCACACACAGTTTTACTTCACTAAAAATTTCGTAAAAGGGATAATAAGCATTAAATTTGCGTGTGCAAGATGGGACTGAAGAAAATTGCCTTCAATAGGACAAAACTTAACGATTTCAAGATAAATATGTATGAAGAAATATGCATATAGAAATAAAGTGCTGGTCTATAAGCAAATTAGTTGGTGAGAAAATTTTTTAACTTTAGAGATTACCCGGATTAGATGTATACTTTTCTTATTTTCTTGATTAAAATCGGATTTTGCTCAGTTAAATTACTTTTATTCTGCCAAATCAATTTCTGCTGATTGCTGATTTGGTATTAGAAATTTTGGAAGAACGAAGTCATACCGAAAGCTGAAATTCAAATTACCATTCTACGTACGATATGTGGACGAATTTTAACAGCAGTTCCTGCTGACAAAGTTAATGAAATTAAAACAACGTTCAACAGCTACAATCAACATATACAATTTACTGTAGATGTAGAACGAGATCAAAAAATTTCATTTTTGGAACTGTGGTGTATTAGAGATGTCGTAGCATTAAGACTGATTGGTATCACAAAGAACACTTGGTCCGGACGTTATTTGAATTTTTAAATCTCATTTGCCAACTGCCTACAAACGCAACACAGTCACACTGCTAGCAGAGAAGATTCTTCTATTGTCTGAACCCGAGTTCCACAACAAAAACTTTGAATTGCTGAGAGAAATTTAGCCAAGAATAATGTACCCGAATGGTTTGGTTGATGTATGATCAAAAAAGCACACGAAAAGTTTACAAAGAATGGAGATGTGAAACCGATCAAAGAGAAACTCCCGATAGCTGCCGTACCCTATGTTAAAGGCCTGTTTTGAGAAACTGAAAGCCATATGCAAGGATGATGTCATGCTGGTTGGAAAAGGCGACAACACGTTGAAGAAGTCTATTTTTAGTAGACTCAAAGATCCGACGCCAAAGTTACATTGTTCACATTTGGTGTACTGTATTCCCTGTTCGTGCGGGTACAAATACGTTGGCCAGACATTACAGCTTTTGAAGGACAGAATCTATCAACATAAGTACAACATAAGCATTAAGAACAGTAACCACAGTGCCTTATGTGATCACGCTATTACGAACAATCATACACCGTTGTGGGATAAAGTTAAAATTGTTGTTCGTGAAAGTCAGCAGAAGAAAAGAGACATTTTAGAGATGATTGCGGTGAAGAAGACACCGAATTGTCTGAATAAACACACCGATTGTATAGATGTTATCTACTGCCTATAATAACGTGATTTGATGTTACTCTCTGTACGTAATGCTTTCATCTAGTAGAAATTCATTTTTTGTTTTATCTCTCTCTTTACGTTTTGATTTTGATCTAAATCGATTTAGTATTGAATTTAATTGACGATGCACACAAGTGCTTATTTTTGTGCTTTAAAAGAATTGAGGTAAAAAGAAACCTTTGCGCTGTATAATGATATTCTGTGTTCATTATGTTTATGTTTTTAGCCACTAAAGATGGTATCTATTTTGGTACCGAAATTGATTTGGCAGAATAAAAGTAATTTAACTGAGCAAATCCGATTTTAATCAAGAAAATTTACGTAACAAGCTCATACAAAACCAACATATACTTTTCTTATTTACTTACACAAGTCTTTTTTTCTATGCATAAATTATGCATACAAAAGTGGTCGTGCTTGTTGATTTGTCATACATTTCTACTTTGTTGATTTCGATGCGAGAGACAATAGTCAAATTTTTTTAATTCCCCAGTGAAATAAAATAAAATACAGTCCACTATTAAAAATTGAATTAAAGAACAAAGGAAGGCCATCTGTAATTTGGCTGCGAATTTAAAAATTTATTAAATATCGATCAATTACACCAAACAATTTAAAATAAAATTACATAAAACTATCGGCTAAACAAAGTTAAAACGCCGACAGTGAAAAGTTCCGGCCAAACAGACAAAAAACCGAGAAATTAAAGAAACGGCTACTGAAAAATTAACGGCCACAAATAATTGTAATAAAATCAAATAATCGGCAACAGCATATTAAACGGCCGCACAAGATTAATTTTTTAATAAAATCACATAAAGTGCAACCATCATCAGTAAACGAATTGCGACGAACAAAAGAAAGTCGCCACACATACTATACACAGTACGAGAACAGTCTTTGCCAGCATAACATTTTTCTGTGGATCGACGGTCATTAACGTAAGTTCATCTGGCCAAGGGTTCCCTAATTTGGTGAAGAGGAACAACGAAGTCAGCAACTAATTCAACAATTTTATTAAAATCAACCGTACATTGGAATCTATTAAATTCATAATTAAACGGTCGTAGAGTTGACCTCGTCATCATGAGCAAATTGATCAACGTTCTGTTTTTGAATATCTGGAAATGAATAGAAAATATTAAAATGCAAAGATTATTGGAGATACATGAACAGAATATCAAAGATTTGGAGGAATTCTACGAGGAATTGAAGGTCGATGAAATTACAAAGATACTTCTCGATAGAAAACTCAAGGTCGTCACGACTTTATGGGACAAAATTTACGATGCTAATACAACGATGATGGAGTCAACAGATTTTAGTTTTCAAATCAAACATGAAGAAACTGTATCGAAAAAGTATGACGTAGCTTTCAGTATTTTCGATGCTTCCGTTGTGCTGACATATTCATACTTCGACCTTCTGGAAGCACAAAGTTCCAATCAATCAATTCAAATAAGCGAGGTAGTGAGGGTCATCGAACAACAAAAGAAAATGTAATGGCACTGTTCTGGCAAACTCGCCAGAATTCAACAAGCAGCAGCATCAATTAGCGAAAGTCTACCGCACCTACAATCGACGAAACCCTTACGTCGTATTTGAATCAATCAACCGTTAGCAGCAAGCAGAATCGAAGATTTTCCATTTAAAGGCGTTGCGTTTAATTCAACGTATTTCAAATTTGGTCCGAACGTGACAATTTTTTTTCGAAATCATAGAATGGGCGTTACCGTTTGGAAATTATTGGAAAATTGTTCAACAAATCCTTGATGAGTTGGTGGCCAATCAAAAGAAATTCGGTTGTAGAGCTGATGAACGTACTTGGGGTCGGGAAGACCAACACCAAATTATTGGATTAAACTCCATCCGGCAACAATAATTATATCGACAACAATAGCTACGTTATAAGGACAATTAGGTCATATCGGATCAACAAAAACCAATAAATACAATCCAGTCAGCCATTCAACAACAAAAAGAAAAACAAACTCACTGACCGTATCATCACAAAAATTCCGGAGCGTTTCATGAAGTCATACAAATTTTCGAGTCACATCCATATCATGGTCATCCGATACAGTTTGATGACCGAATCGTTTGAAACAACCCACGAACATGGTTGTTCCAGTACCCATGTTTGGGGTCGCTATTAGTCCCTAACTTGGCCCACTTGCAAACCTAGGATTAAGTAAAAGGGAAGTTGACAAATGTAGATAAAATATCAACAAACACTTAGCTTTGATCGAGTTTCAGTTAAATTTTTGTGTTGGTTCATCGCTTTAATAAACAACTGAATCATCCAACGTTGCAGTATTGGTGTCGAATTACAGGACTTGGCCGTTGGTTTACTCCACCGAACGCTTCCTTCCTTTATCACCAAACGATTCATCTTAAGCACGTTTCGTTCCCATCAACTAGTGCTCCATTTATGAAATAAATATTCGTCACACACTAGTCAAGCAAAAACCAAACTCATCACTTCAAATGGGTTCTCGCTGAGAATTTCATTTTTCTGGTCGATCTGGTTATGGTTTATCCAACAAGGTCCTTTAAATTTCAATCCGTTTAGGACAAATTTATCGAGCACAATTTTAG